>NC_091432.1:126225734-126401040 GCF_964237555.1 Oryctolagus cuniculus
GAGAGAGAGAGAGAGAGGTCTTCCATCCGCTGGTTCACTCCCCAGTTGGCCGCATCAGCTGGAGCTGCACCGATCTGAAGCCAGGAGCCAGGAGCTTCTTCCAGGAACTTCTTCCGGGTCTCTCAAGTGGGTGCAGGTGCTCAAGGGCTTGGAGCATCTTCTACTGCTCTCCCAGGCCACAGCAGAGAGCTGGATTGGAAGTGGAGCAACTGAGTCTCGAACTGACGCCCATATGGGTTGCTGGCACTGCAGGCGGTGGCTTTACCTGCTGTACCACAGCACCGACCCCATGTGCTTTGGTACCTATTAATCAACCTCCCTCTTTCCACTCTTTGCACCCTCCCCAACTTCAGCAATCTAACTTCAGGTTGATTTTTGTTAATTTCCAATAATGAGAAAGAACATGCCACCATTTACTTTCTAAAGATTTATTTATTTGAAAGATAAAACAATAGAGGATATATATATATATATATATATAGAGAGAGAGAGAGAGAGAGAGAGGGAGAATCTTCCATTCACTGATTCACTGACTCACTGATTCACTCCCTCCAAACGGTTTCAACAGCCAGGTCTGGGTCGGGCCAAAGCCAGGAGCCAAGAACTCCATCCTGGTGTCCCACGTGTGTGGCAGGAGCCTAAGTACCCCTCTGCTGCCTCCCAGGTGCGTTAGCAGGAAGCTGGGACGTGAACTGGTGCTCTAGTAGGGGGTGCTAGTGCCCTAACCTGCTGCCCCACAACACCAGCCCCATTCCATGAGCAACGAGATGTGCAAAAACTCGGTGTGTCTCTGTCAGACACTCCACTGGACATGCCCTAGTGTGCAGACTGCTCCAGAATCGGGGAGGGGCGTCAGCTGCAGGAGCTCCTCCGTGATGGAGAGCTGCCTCGGGCACTTCCGAGGGAGGGGCCGTCCAAGTGGACAGACTTTCCTCGTCCACGGAGCACGCCATCCGTCACAGTTGAATGCTGAGTCCCCAGTGCTGCCGGACGCCCGTGCCTTTGAATCTGGGGGACATCCATCACCGCGGCGGACTTTTCTTTGCTTCGCGACGGAGGCACGTCTGTGCTGCGTCCCTCCTCTGGCCAGCAAACTCCTCGTCCTTTCCCAGGGTGCTCCTCCCTTTTCCTCTCTGCATCTTCTTTCCTGCCTGCATTTCCCCCGTCTCCCTCTCTCTCAGCCCCTCCAATGCTTCTGCTTTCGTTTCCCTATTTCCCACCTTCTCTTTCCTCCTCTCCCTCCTCACCACCCTCGAATGGTTGCACCTGCTGTGTTTGTCTGGCAGTGTCCTAGGGGGCCTTCCCCAACCCCTTTTGCAGCCATTGAGCGGATTCATTTTCCCCAGGGACTTTCACCTGAGCCTGGGCCAGCTGCTTCCACTTCACCGGGGTTTTGGCTGCCATGGAAACAGCGGATGGATCCAGGGGAGAGGCGCGGGATAATCAGAACCTACCTGCGGATTAGAGTCATTTAGATGAACAGCTTTGTCCAGATCCCAGGCCCAGATTAGCTGTCCCAGATTCAAAGTGATGGGACGTGTGGAGCAGCCGCTAATCCTCCAGAACTCACCAGGGTGCTGTGTGCCCGGCGGCTGATTATTTGGACATCAGAGTTGTCATCGGGTGGCTGCCAAATCCAAAGGGAAGCTGAAGGCTCTTAGCAGTCAGGCCTTCATCTTGCCCCACTAAGTATTTCCAAAAGGGCGCTCATTTTCAATACGTTAGGACAGGCCCGGAGTTCCTCGGAGAAGAGAGAGATGCACCTTCACACAGGCTCCAGAGGGAGAGAACCATTACTGTCATCATCTGCCCTGTTCTTTGAGGGGAGATGATGTTTCAATCAGGATCATTCCTACTCGCGCGCCCATTAAGTCTCTGCACAGATTGCTGGTCGACGCTGAGCGTGATGGCAATCCTGACGACTTCATGGCGGTTTCTCTCTCCAGACGGAGCCGTTCCCTCCACACCTTGCTGAGAAAACCTGGGGTTGCTTTCCATAAACTTAGGCAAAGTCTTTAGAGTGGGTACTCCCCATGTGTGTGGAAAAGGAGTACAGAAGTTTTGATCACAGTTTCAGTACTGCCTTGCGAATCGCAATAGAGTTGCTTCATAGTGATCTTCTGGTGGGAGAGAGGTTGTCTATCTCCAAGGCTCTAAGACCCCCAAACTACCTCTTGGCAGTGCCACTGATAGTAACTGATTCTTGTGGCCATCATGTCTTTTTCATTATCTTCATGAACTTATCACTCTGAGTTTAAGAAGAAAGTGTTACTTGCTATTTTTATAACAAAAAAGTTTTATTGTATGTATTTGAAAGGCAGAATTACAGAAGGCTGGAGAGAGAGAGAGAGAGAGGTATTCTGTCCACTGGTTCATTCCCCAAATGGCCACAACAGCCAGGGCTGGGCCATGCTGAAGCCAGAAGCCAGGAGCTTTTTCCAGGTCTCCCATTGTGGGTGCTGGGGCCCAGGCATTTGGGTCATCATCTGCTGCTTTCCCAGGTGCATTAACAGGGAGCTGGATTGGAAGTGGAGCAGCGGGGATACGAACCAGTGCCTATATGGGATGCTGGCACTGCACGTGGCAGCTTAACCCTCTACACCACAGTGCCAACCTTGAAAGTGTTACTTGATTTCTAAACATACATGTCTTCTGTCTGTGCACCTGTTTTGAGGTGTGCAGATGCTGTTTGCACCTGCAGTGGTCCTCCTCTCTCTTGGAGGAAAAGTCCCCATCTCATTATTCTCACAGGAAAGACCATCTCTGTTTGGCATGAGGGTTTGGTTGAGCCCCAGTCCAGGTCCTTGCAGGTGTCAGCTCACTGCTCCTGCTGCAAATGCATGCTCTGTGCAACCACTGCCTCCCGTGGGACCTGTGCCTTGTCTTTTGTCCTCATCTAGGCGTGCAGGAACACATCTTAGCACAGCCCTTCAACTTTCAGCTTCCTGCCTCTGGTAGAATGCCTTTAATGCTACCTTATTTTTCTCATTCTGCCCTGAGGAAACAGAAACCCATCTGTTTTAGCATATCCTGAAAGACGCTAGGCAGGACTTCACTTTCCATAGGTAAGTATTCTCAAAACCCTGCTGTTACATCATCTAATTCTATTGATTGTAAGAGCTTTAGGGAGAAGGCTGGGATCCCTGCATTGCCACATTCCTGGGAGCCCCATATCAGATCCGAGTGAAGTACTGAGTCCACTTGCAAATTTGCAAGTTGTCACTCTACATTTAGGATCAGGCATCACTGAGCTCTCTAATAGAGCACCCTCTATTCTGTACCAGCCTCCACCTTCCACTCATCCAACAAAATATTGAGCATAAAACCTTCATCCAGACTCCTGGAAGGAAGCTTTGGACTGGAACACAAAAGCCTGTCTTGATTCGTTGGCCTCATCCCTGTCCTGTGAGTTCTTTGAGATCCACACCTGTGCCTCCCTTTGATTCTCAACCTTCCAGCACACTGCCTAGCCCCTAGAAAGCGTTCTCGAAACAGAGGCTGTTTCAGATCTGCAGGGCATGCCTGCTGGCCCAGTGCACGGGCTTCACCTTGAGCTAGAATTCTCCTCCACTTGGATGTTTGTAGCGGTGACCTTGTGTGCTCCCTGCTGAATCACTGCTAGCGAGTCCCTGGTCTCTGCAAGATCTCCAAGCCTTTCCTGAAGTCCCTGGAATGGCATCTGCCCTGGCCAGGCTTGACTTCTCCTTGAAGGAGAGACACCTTCTCAGATTTTCTTATGCAGGCTCCTGAGAGTCACTGTCCCGGGCACGGGTTTCTCTGACACGCTCTTCATCTCGTGCCTTGTTGTCTTACTCTTCACAGTCTTCTGTGCTGAACTCCCAAGCACTCTCAATCACAGTTTCCCAGAGCACTGAATTTTACAAGGGAGGGTTAGCTCAACTGTAAGTGAAATTTGCTGCTCCTGGCTAGTTAAAAAATAGAAAGAGATATCCAGCAGGGGAAAAACATATATTATTTGAAGCTCATTCCTAGTCTTATTGCCCTGTCCTCTTGGTGTGTGAATTAAATGGGAGGGGGTCTTAAATGTTGGACATGTTTTCCATAGTCATGTGAACACCCTGGGAACAAAAACTAGCACAGAACCCTATGTCCATCGGGTCCCAAACCAAATGTTTGTTCTGGAAGCCTTTCTCTCTACACTGTGTGGAGTGGGCATTTCTGCACACTTCTGTCCTTGTACCTGCTGAATTCAACCACCTTCCTCTGCCTAGTCTCTGCTCTTCCTAAAATCAGTTCTCCTGCTGCGTTTGAAGAAGTGCAATGGCTAGCTGGTTGACCTGTCCCTTGTTAAAAGACACCAAGTTGGTAAGGACAAAGTGACCCTTGGCTGGGTGCTCTTCTCCTTGCCGAGGCCATGCCCTCCCTGCCCACTGCCCTCATCCTGCCCAACACCAGCCTATTTTCCTCTTTGTCAGCACTGACAAGTCCTTCTCCACAGCCAAGCAGGACACTGGAGCACTAATTGGAACTGGAGGTAGCACAGCTTGAGTTCAACCAGAGCTGGCAGGCACCATGACTGCGGTGACAGCTCTGTGAGCAAGTGTCAGGAGCAGAACTCTGGCCTGCCACCGACTGACTACAGCACCCTGGCACTAATGAGCAGCCTGTCGGCACCAGCATCGGGGCCCCATGTGGCACAGAGATCATTAGGATGGCAGGCAAGGAAAACTTCCCCAGCGAAGAGGAGCTGGGGACAGGTGGGGGGGGGCAAAATGGAATACAAGCATCACCTTCCCTTCCCACGGACGGCAATCACCCAGCAGGGGTGGGGGAGGGAGAGGGAGAGGGAGAGGAGAGAGGGAGAGAGAGAGAGGGAGAGAGAGAGAGAGAGAAGAGAAACCAGTATTTGTGAAAGATCTATCCATGCCAACTCTGGACAACACTTGGAATCTCTTCTTGGTTGAGTTTCCACATCATCAATCAATACAGGTGGTAAATCTCTGCAGTAATCCAAAGGAGAACTCAATGATTGAAATGCGTCCATCATGACTCAGTTTGGAGACTGGGGAGTAGCCTATGTAGCTCTGAGAATCAGGGCTTGGGGAGGAGGGAAGAGTGGAGATTTTAGTCCCTTAGTACTCATCAGGCAGGCCCCTTGCCTGCAGGAGGTGCTGAGCTGCCAGCTGCCTGCCTGTCTCCTGCTCCGTTAACATCCAGGAGCAGCAGTGAAAAGGAGTGTTGGGGCCGGCGCTGTGCTGCGGTAGGTTAATCCTCCTCCTGCAGCACCCGCATCCCAAAGGGCCACCGGTTCTAGTCCCAGCAGCTCCTCTTCCAATCCAGCTCTCTGCTGTGGCCTGGGAAAGGAGTGGAAGATGGTCCAAGTGCTAGGACCCCTGCACCCACATGGAAGACCCAGAGGAAGCTCCTGGCTCCTGGCTTCAGATCAGCTCAGCTCCAGCCGTTGCAGCCATTTGGGGAGTGAACCAGCGGATGGAAGATTTCTCTTTCTGTCTCTTCCTCTCATTGTCTGTAACTCTACCTCTCAAATAAATAAAGTCTGCAAAGAAAAAAAATGAGCATTTTCCACTGTGATTCCATTCAGAGGTGGGATTAGGGAGGGTCTCAGCATCTAGAAGTTGGTTTGTCAGAAAAAAAGGAGATGGGTCTTACATGCAGCATTGAACTTAGTGGTTAAGACATCAGTTGGGGGGCCTTCATCAGTGTACTTCTATTTAATTCCTGGTTCTAGCTCCTGATGCCAGATTTCTGCTAATAATACAGACTGAAGTAATTGGGTTCCTGCTACTCATCCGGAAGACCTGGATTGAGTTTGCAGCTCCTGGGTTGGGCCCCAGCCCAGCCCTGACTATGAGCTAAGAGGAGTGAACCAGCTAATGGATGATCTATTTCTGTATTTCTTTGTCTCTCATCTCCTTCCTTACTTCTCAAATGCACACGCACACTCACATTCATGCACGCACACACAGGGCTTTGGCACCTCTTCTGGCTAGATTTGAATCCCCACTCTCTAGTCACTGCCTGGGCCTTGCTAGGGCAGTCATCAGCCCCTCTGAAGATGTGTTTTGTTAGGACTCTCCTGCTTGGTTCTTGGCCTGAGTTTTCATAGTGTGCTCCCAGGCTCTGTTTGGCCTGTACTCTGAATTCATGCCAGCAACCCGAGTTTCATCACATGTTGTACTTCCTCACCTTGGCACACACCACTGGTCCTCCATCATCCTCCACTCCATCTGGGGCGAGTTTACTCTTTTTTTTTTTTTTTTTTTTTTTTTGACAGGCAGAGTTAGACAGTGAGAGAGACAGAGAGAAAGGTCTTCCTTTTCCATTGGTTCACCCCCCCCCCCCCAAATGGCTGCTACGGCCAGCGCACTACACCGATCTGAAGCCAGGAACCAGGTACTTCCTCCTGGTCTCCCACGTGGGAGACTTCCTGGGCCACAGCAGAGAGCTAGACTGGAAAAGGAGCAACAAGGACAGAATCCGGCATCCCAACCGGGATTAGAACCGGGGGTGCCAGCGCCGCAGGCAGAGGATTAGCCTAGTGAGCCAAGGCCCCGGCCGAGTTTACTCTTGTTTTAAGACCGTGCTCAAACACTGCCAGTTTGGGAGCCTCTGATGGCTTTCTTTGGCAAGGAGTGAGCCACCCCTTTCCCTGAGATCCCCGGCACCTTGTGTGCATTTCTCACTGCAGCATCTCTTCCAGTGTCCTTCAGACTGGAGACCGTCCCCTGCCGCCTACAGCGACCTTCCTTTTGCTGTTTGTTTTATCCCCAGTGCTTGGTATAACACCAGATGCTTGCAGGTCCCATGACTGCTGAATGAGGAAGTGTCCAATGTCACAGATACGGGCTCATTGTTCTCCCTTTAACATCAAGTCTTTGATTTTTAAAAAAAAATCTATTTAATGAATGAAGGATAAGACCCCCGGCTGGGTGCATCTTTTTTGCATCATGTTTGCTGATTTTCTTGTGTTTCACAAACTCAAGCAAAGCAATTTATAAGAAGAGGCCCTTGGCTTTGCTACTGCTGTCTAGTTTTGAGCCTGGGACTGAAGCTTAGACCCTTCCCCTCTGAAGTAGAGGCAGTAATACCTTCCCAATGTGGAGGTGACAAGATCACTGGGCCCCACAGCAATACAGTGAGCTTCATACCCTCGGCCAGCTCCTTCCTCTTCACATTCACCCACCAGACAAGAACAAAAGGAGAGGAAATTCACATTCTTTCCTCTGAAAAAACTCTTTTTTTTTTTTTTAGATTTATTTATTTGAAAGGCAGAGGCAGAGAGAAACAGAGAGAGAGAGAGAGAGAGGTCTTCTGTCTGCTGGTTCACTTCCCAAATGGCTGCAACTGCCAGAGCTAGGCTGATCTGAAGCCAGAAGACAGGCACTTCTTCCAGGTCTCCCATGTGGGTGCAGGAGCACAAGGACCTGGGCCATCTTCTAATGCTTTCCCAGGCGCACCAGCAGGGAGCTGTATTGCAAGTAGAGCAGCCAGGTCTTGAGCTGGTACCCATATGGGAAGCCGGTGCTGCAGGCTATGGCTTTAACACACTGTACCACAGCGCTGGCTCCAAAGGTTAACTCTTTATAATGGCCCAACTCAGCCAGAATGGATAGATATTCAAAGACGCTTAATCAGCAATTCCCTCACCCCCACCATTTTCTAATTAAAATAGGTAGTTGATTAAGATTCCCAAAATACCCCAAGTAGCTATCCCAGGAGGGCCAAGTAATTGCTATTGCCAAAGATATTACAGTGGCCATTGATGGTGGGAGAAAAAATAATTGCATCATAATGCAAAGTGGCAGAGCTCCTGCCCAGGGTATCCATGGAACATATGATATTGGGCCCAATCTATCAGAGATGGCAAATTAGTGTGATACAGACTGAAGGTGCAACCTTGGGTGTGCAGAAAAGGGATACAGAAATTCATTGAGCAAATGGTTTAAGCGCAGACACAGAGACCAAGGTGAGAAAGAGAAAAGCAGAGCAAGCCACTTATAGGTCCCCCTTTAACACTGTAACTCGCTCTAACTGTAAAATTACAGCCAGATAGAGAGAGTCAGGGCAAAATTTGCCAGTGTCAATAAGGATTTTTGTAAATTTCATATTTATGATCTGGTTTAAAGCAATCTTAGAGCTGTGCGACTTCCTACTTCAAAGACAAGAGAAATCATAAAAAGACTAGTGGGGAAATTAATGAGTTCAGTGTGCCCGAATTGAAAACATATGAAATCCAGTCTCTGTGTAGCAACCAAGGGCAGGAGTGCATACCACAGACGCTGTTTGTGGTTTTACCCAATTATTTAAAAACCCTTGAAAAATGTTGTAGAATCATGTCTGCTGCATTCAAACGTTGCTAACAGCATCCTCCCCCACACTCTCCTGAGGCTCCGCTGTGGATGCTGGAACTTAGTAACTGTCACCATGCAGAACGAGTTTGAGGGAGCAACAAAAGGGAACATGAAAGCAAGGGGCTGGCATTATCTTCCCTGCTGACACTCACCAGCCGGGGCTCAGTAAGATGGGGTGGCTCACGAAAACGGCAGCCCCTACAGGGCTGGAGACCCCAACTCTGCACAGAAGCCCAGAACAGGCAGTGCCTCAGAGGTACAACAGGACCCTCGGCAGAGCCCCTCACTACCCCCGTCTAAGGAAACCTCCTCACTCTCGCTGTAGACCAAGGCAGCCTGGGGAGCTTTGCATCGAGGGTCCATCAACAGCCATGATTAGAGAAAGTTTCCATTCAAATTGTCCTTGTCACACAGACTTCAAGTGTGTGTTTCCAGCTTTGTTTACTAATTCCCCTTAGCCGTGGTGTCTCTTTCCAAAGTTTCACGTACCCACATTCAAAACATGATCTGAAAACATTTAACGGAAACTCCAAAACAAACAAATCCGTAAGTTTTAAATGAAGCACCATTGTGACGAATGTCATGGAACCTTGTTGTGTCCAGCTCTGTCCCACGAATGATGTGCATTGTCCCTTTGTGCAGTATAGCCAATTATATACAGCGCCCACACATTCGTCACTTAATAGCAGTCTGGGCTGGGTTAGCAAATCAACTGTCATGGAATTGCTGTGGTTGGATTTAGGATAGAGGGTCAGTAACAGCCTCGTGTTACGCCACACTGCCTGTGTCAATCACTCCTCTTCATGTCGTCAGGTAGATGTCATCTCATCTCACATCAAAATCAGCAGAATCATGAGAACAGTACAATAGATATTTTGAGAAAGAGGGCGTATCATTTTATTACAGTGTGTGGATATAATTAATAATTACATTTTATTTTATTATTGTTGCTGTCAGTCTCTCACTGTGACTAATTTATAAATTAAATCATAGATATGAAAAAAGCGTGACAATATATAGGGTTTGGCGCTAGCCACATTTCCAGACGTCTACTGGGGTTCTTGAAACCTATTGCCCAAGGATAAGGCAAATCTACGTTCTTGCTTCTGAAGCTTCCATGCTGTATTTCCTCTAGAATCTCAGTAACAACCAGCCTCTCAGCCAGTCATACCAAGAATTAACAGCTCGGTTGTGGCTGGTTCTGTGTGTTCGTCATGTTTCTAAACATGTGCACATTGAGGCGTCTGTTCCTCACAGCCTCACAGCCGCAGTGTGAGAAGGACCTTGTTGGCCTGCTTTGCAAAGGAGAGCACTTACATTGTGCCTTCTCAGTTCAGTGAGGCTCAGTGAGGCCGGGCGAATGGGTCCAGGTCACACACAGCTCCAGGTAGCAGGGTAGAAATCCAGCTGCAGGTATTCTGTGTCCAGAGTGCATGTGCTTCCCTGCTGTGCTGGAGTTCTCCAAGGGACCCAGCCCAGCACCTCCTGGGCCCTTCCCCAGACCTCCTGAACCAGAACTCTAAGGGTACAGATCAGGCACAGCCTTTCACCAGATCCTCCAGCTGGTTTGGATGCATTCAACTCCGGGAGCCACTGCTGCATCCCGTGTGCTTTGTGGGCAAACTGTGTTTCATGCCTTTTACAACTTAATGCCCACGGGTGTGCTAATAGTAGGCTGGTTTTCACTTAAGAGATATAGACATGGATATGTGAGGGGAAAAATTTGCCCATCAAAATCAAATGACACCAAGGTGAAATTCAGATTTGCATCTTTTTGACTCCCAAATCAGTACTCACGGGAAGTATTGCTTTTCTGCTTGACTTGTGGTCTGTGGCTTCCAGATTTCTGGGATGTATCTATTCTCTGGTTTCAGACATGCTATGAGTCTGGAGAACCAGAATCCATGGTTGTCCACTTTCTCCCAGCATGCCCACACCCTGCACTCTAGGTAGGGCTCCCAGCTCAGACTCAGCAGTCTGTCCCTCTAGGAAGCCAAGGTTCCTTCTTGAGGATCCTGGGACCTCAGGACAAACGACTCTGAGCAGAGGGCGTGGCTGCAGCAAGGAGGTGTGCCCCGTGGTCTGCTGTAGGTGCATTCTCCTCCCCCGGCAGGGTCTGCCCTTGTGAGCTTTGCAGTCTCCTTCTCCCCACCTGGATGGTCGTGGCTCCCAGGATGGATGTGGCTGCTCCCTGACTTGATTTATTTCTTCCTCGTGTTAAATACTATCATTCACTCACACAGTGGTATGTCTTCTGCTTTGATTGTTATTATTAGGTTGTTTTACACTTTAACAGCTTTAGATATGAAAAGAAATTGCCAGATTCCAGGGTATGTTTTTCATTATCTGACTCCATTCCATTTCCCTTCGTGTCCTTGTGGTATTTGGCACACTTCATCTTCCTAGCAGTGTAAAATGCTTTTCCTACCAGAACCAGGACAGCTGGAAGGCACTGAGTGGAATACCAATTCAGTTCCTCCACGATCAGGGCTCCAGCTGCCTTCCTAACTGGATTGCTCCACGTTCCACTGCACAGTCAGACCATGTCTGATACCTTGAAATTGTGGGTGCTGAAGACACAGCTCCTTCCCTCCCTGGGAAGATCTTTCATGTCCCTGACTTCTCTCCAACAGCAGCTGCTTTGGCTCCTCTCAGCTCCCTTTCACTCTAAAAAATGAACCTCTCGTCTGTCTTCCAACAGAGTTAAAAAGAATGACCTTGAACTTCATGGTTCCCCCATAAGAGGTTCAGGACTCTCCCACTGCAGCCTAGAGGCTTCATGTTCCTCTGCTCATTCCTTGAATCACTGCACTGTCCATGAGGGAATGGTGCACTGGGGTTGCTGGGGCTGAAGATATTTGGCCCATCAGCTGCATGAGACAGAATGACATGGATGTATTTCTTCTGTCACTTTGCATTCCAGGAAAGAATTCAAGTGGTTCTGTGCATTTTGTTAACAGGAAAAGCCTTTGGGTAAAAACATTCGGAGGCAGGTGTTTTGTCGGGGTTGACATGCCTCATGTCTGAGTTCAAGTCCAGCATCCACTCCCATCTCCAGCTCCCTACTCATGTACTCCTTGAGAAGCAGTGGCCATGACTCAAGTACTTGGGTCCCTCTTTCCCACGTGAGAAACCTGGATTGAGTTTCCTGCTCTTGGCTTCAGTCTGACCTCGTCTCAGTTGGTGTGGGCATTTGGGACATGAACAAGAGAATGTTAGATCTCTCTCTCGTTCTCTGTCTCTCTCCCTTCCTTTGCCTTTTATGCAAATAATATGTTTTTGAAAAATAAAATTTTTATTAATTTATGCATTCCATAATTGTTTATTGGGTACCTGCCATGTGCAAGACAGCTTTTGCAGATCCTAGAGATACAAGCATGTACACGACTGATGGAAGCTACAGACTCCTATGGCTCACACCACTAAGAGAGACAGAAAATAAGACACAAGTAAATCTTAACATGTGTTGTATGGTAATTTCTGTTAAAAAAGCTACTAAGAGGTGGGCATTTAACCTAGCAGTTAAGATACCCACATCCCTGATCAAAATGGCTAGGTTCAATTTCCTAACCTGACTCTTGACTGTAGCTTCCTTATGCACACTCTTGGGAAGCAGCAGTGATGGCTCAAGTAAGTGGGTCCTTGGCACCCACGTGGCAGACCTGAACTGAGTTCCTAGCTCCTTGGCCAGCCCCAGGAGGTTGCGGGCTTTGGGGGAGGTGAACCCATAGACAGAAGACCACTTCGTCTACCCGCCTTTCAAATAAATGAATAAATGTTTTTAAAACAATCAAGGTAAGGAGGCAAAGAAATTATGAGGTCTGTGTTAGGGTATTGCAGTCTTGAACCAAGTAGATAAGGGTGGATATTTAAGGACATAACCCATAAAAGCTTGGTTAAGAGCTGTTGGTGGTTCCAGCAGGAGTCTTCCCGATGGGGCCAACAATGAATACAAAAGCCAGAAGCAGGACACACCAGGCCTACTCAAGGATTGACACAGAAGCCCTGTGGCTGCAGAAGATCTATTCTCACTTTGCCCTTGCCAGACTGTAGGCTCCGTGAAGGCAGGGACCCTGTTCATCTTTGAACGTCACCTTGTGATAAGTGCTTAACATGGCCCCTCTCAACATAGAGATTCAATGAATTATAACTGAATTTATAGTTAACGAGTGTGCAGTTATGGTTTGAGTAGTTGAGCAAGCCTGCTGGAAAGACATGAGGTTTGAATCAGAATATGTAATCTGGGTTCCAAGGAATGAGAAATTCAGTGTAATGACAGGGATAGTTTGTAGCTCAGACAGAGGGGCTGGTCCAGGAGAAGACGAGGCTGAGTAGCTGTCAGTGCAGGTGTCTGCCACTTTGTCAAGGGGAGCACTGCAGTCACCCCAGGTAATGACCACGGCTGGTGGCAAGCATGGCTGGGAGCCAAGTGTCAGCACCTCCATGGATCATGAGGGAGGCAGAGTGTCAGTGAGTGGCAGCCGGGAGGAGGAGTGGGGGAGGCTGTATGTCTGTATGTGATGCTGCCAAGGAGCCAGGGTGTTCAGTGACAGTGTGAAAGAAGATGGGTCGCCAAGTGTTCCTGGGGAACAAGGCAGACTGTACTCCCGATCCCTGAACGCCAAGGGGAAATGCCTAGAGCATCTGTTTTATTTTTTTACCATTTACTTATTTAAAAATCAAAGTTATGGAGAGAGAGAGAGAGAGAAAGATCTTTCATCGCTGATTCTCTCCCCCAGATCTCCACAACAGCCAGGGCTGGGCCAAGCCAAAGCCAGGAGCCAGAAGCTTCATCCGGGTCTCCCACATGGGTGCAGGGCCCCAAACACTTGAACCATCTCCTGCTGCTTTTCCCAGGCCATTTGCAGGGAGCTGCAACAGAAGTAGAGCAACAGGGACAGGATCTGGCACCCATATGGGATGCTGGCATCACAGGCAATAGCTTTACCCACTATGCCACAAGGCCGGCACTGCACAGCAGCGTCTGGAGAAAGTTACAGAGGAGGAGCTGCCCCCAGGAAACAGTTGAGTCTCAATTCATGAAGGCAGTCTGGGGCACTCGGCTTGGAGCCTGAGGATCTAGGGGAGCATTGGCTTAGGTTATGTGTGTTCTGGAGGGCCCAGGAAGCAGATGTGCAAGGTTGGGTAGAGGGAAGGAGGTGTTGGTCAGGAGGAGGAATCCTCTTGCACTTTGTGGATGAAAGGACTTCGGAGCTTTGGTGATGGCTAGACAGGAGAGGAGGGAGTTACATGTTGCAAGCCAAACCTATAGGTCACTGTGGCGATGAGACACAAAATCGCTGGATTTGTTCTCAGTACTCTCCAGTGGAAGATGGTGAGATCACACCCATGGATTTCAGCAGTAGCCTGTGTCTGCGGAAAGGGCAGAAACTCCTTTTCCTCTGGAGCCTGGACATAGATTGGCCATAGCAGGTAGCTGTTGGCAAAGTCAAGTCTCTTTGCCATCCAGAGGAAGGAACCTAGTCTTTAGGGAGCCATTACAAGGTCACAATGAAAGGTCATGAGAGAGTAGGACTAGAGATACGAGGAGAGGGCGGAGCTTGGAGATATGTAGAAACAGTGTTGGATTCAATGTGAGATGGGAGTGAGTGTGGGCACCATCTCTGAAGCAGCCTCCCCCATTGCCTGTTTGGGAGAACTAAGGGTCTGATGTCTGCTTTTTCCTCCATGGGTTAATACCTCTGATGTAGAATATTAGGAAATAGCTGGTGTGTGATTTCTCTCGGTTTAGTGATCCATATGGGTTGATCTCTGTACTCCAGAATGATCATGATGACTCCAGACTCATATTTTCTTAAAGAAGAGGGATTTATTAGGTTGAACAGAAATGATAGAGCACAACAAAGGTATGATAAACAGAATAAATCACCTATGTTCAATGGATATTTATTGAGTGCCTAATACACAATAATACGTATCTGGGTTCTGCAGGTGCTGTGGTAAACATAGCCTTGACCCTATGGGGCTGCATTGTTGACATATGGGCAATAGCTAGCAAATATGCAACCTAGAGGGTATCATGGAGAACAAATGTGACAGAGACATGGTTAAGAATGATAGGCAGTGCTATGGAAGGAAAGCCAGGGCAGAGATCTAGGGTGCTAAGTGAAGCGCAAGAGTGGAGAGGACACCTCAAGGGATGGATTCTAGGTGGAGGCACCTTCAAAAACCAAGACCAGGACTCATAATGGGTTTGGTGTGTGTGAAGAATAGCATGAATGTTGATGCGAGAAAAGCTACATAGGGTGTTCTGAGATAGCTAAGAGTCAGCTCGTGTAGTGCCTAGACCATCATCTGAAAGTCTCAGGCAGTAAACCTGTGGTGTAGTAGTTAAGACAACAGCTGAGATCCCACATCCCATATCAGAGTGCATGGGTTCAAGTCCCAGCTCTGTTCCCAAGTCCAGCTTCCTGCCCATGCATACCTTGGGAGGCAGCAGGTGATGCTTCAAACAGTTGCGTGCCTTCCACCCCTGATGGAGATTTGAGCGGAATTCTTGGACTAGCTTCAGTCCATCACAGTCCCACCCACCACAGGCATTTAGGGAGTAAAACAGTGGACAAAAGTGCTCTCTTTCTCTCTCTCTCTCAAATAAATAATTTTGAAATGTTGTGGATTTGCTTTAATAAAAAAACTAATAAGTTTTAAGCAAGAGGGTGGAATGATTTAATAAATGTTTTTCTAAGGATAATTTTAACTTCGAGACCAGAAAGACAGAGGGAAGAAGGTGTTAGGGAAGCAGATGGAATACTAGATAGGATCCTGTTACTTTCGTCTACTGAGAGATGGTGATGACATGGACTACAGTGGTAGGAGGGGACATGATAACACTGCTGATTCTGTAATATATTCTGAAAGCAAAGTGAGAAAAATTTTCTGATTGATTAGATGGAAACTGTGAGAAAGAGTTAGGAATCATGGGTGACTCTGACATTTGTGGCCTGAGCCACTAGTGAATAGTGATAATGATCCCAGCCATCAGGAATTGCAAGAGGAGTGGGCTTGTAACGGGAAATAAGGAGTGTGGCACTTTCAGACATACGTGGGAAAATGGTGCACAGATTGCTGGTTGTGCAAGGGCACAGGAGCTAGAGAGGTCAAACATACTGAGATCCTGGGAACCAGCGGCTGCTTGTCCCAAGGCACTGTGTGAAGCTCTGAGGACCAGGTCCAGGAACATTCCAATATCCTGCCATCAGGAAAAGCAGAATGATCCAGCAAATATACTTATGAGGAAGTGGCACAGGATATAGGAGGGAAACCCATAGGCCAAGCCAGAGAAAATGTTTTATAAACAGCACAAATGTTTATCACATCACAAGGGTTGCTTAGATGTCCAGGAAGATGAACATTGAGAATTAGCAAAAGGCCAATAGGAGACGTTGGCATGAATGGTTCTGTTGAACGACAATGGATACAACATTAATTGGAAAGGGTGGGATTGGAATGAAGAAGTGGAAAGAGTCTTAGACTTTGCTGAGAACTTTGTCTTCAGGGTAGCAGAATGTAGTGGTTGGAAGACAGTCTGAGTTCCAGGAAGGACTTATTTTTCCCAGAGACGAATCTGCAACCTGGGATCCCTTGGCCACTCAACGGCTATAATTGATGTGTGTCTCTTGTCTTGTGACTCTCAGCCATCTCTCTTCCCCATGTAAAATAAGATAAGAGTAGTTAGCCAAGGTTGGCCTTTGTTTATTGAGCAACCATACATTTAGGTTTTCAGCCAAGTGACATTGCAATTTCATCCATGGCTTTTGGTGGCTCTGGGACTTTGAAGCCATGGCTGCCATATTGCTGATGCAACTGACTATCCCTGACACTAGGAACTGTGTCTGGAGGTGAGTCTGACTGCCACCAACTCTGATGAGGACTCTTCAAGGAACAGAGCTGGGACACATAAGCAAAATGCTGCGTGGAGTGTGAAATATCTCACAAGAAGAGGCACAGGAGATGCTGTGTGATTTCTGCTCATCTTCCTACCCCTCCTCGCCCTTGAGACAGGGCAGAAATTATCAAAATCCTTAATGCAAATATTGAACCCTCCATGACCAGGAATATCTGTGTTTATCTTTTTTGCAAAGCCAGAGCAGGACCCAAGTTATCCTTGGAAGCCACCTCCACTGGTTGGCAGAAAATTTTCCAAGGGAGTTCCCTTTCTTGTCCAGAGAAAGTCCTAAAGGGAATGGACAGGAAAGGCTAACCAATGACCCTAGAAGTGTGGGCAGATGCAGCTTAGATCCTGTTCTGGGCACAGGGGGCGCTCTGGGGAAATGCTTCAACCCTACACAGATCTATATGCCACAGGAACTGTGCAGATGCCTCTGCTGTCAGTTGTGCCAAGCGTAGGCTGGGAGGGGAAGAGAAGGCAGAATAGCTCCGTGAATAGGGGAGAATGATGTCGGAGATGGGGAAGAGCTCACTAATGTGGAGGAAAGTACCTGCTGCCACACTTGCTCCACCCCATCCTGGCTTGCAGGTGACTTCCAAAATATCCACCCAAAATGCTTGTCCTGGGAGTCCTAGCAAACCCATTCTCCTTGTCCTGAGAGGCACTCTGTTTTGGATAAGGAAAACTCCTTGACTGATGGGGCACATTGTGGAAGATGAGAGGACTAGGAAAGAATTGGCTCCACCCCTCTCCGTGGCTGCGTTTTCTACCCAGAAGCGCTGGCTCTGGAGAATTCCAGGCACATGGTGGGGATGAGCACCTTGTTCTCACCCTCATTTTACTTCCTCGTGTTTTGCTGCTGAGTGTCCCCGCGACCTTTACCTGTTCTGCTTTCAAGCAGCCACATGCCTCAGCGTGTTGATAGGTTTCCTCTCTTCATCGCGGCACTTTCCCGGGGCCTCTCGACTGTGGTCACTGAGGTGTTGTCATGGCAATGACATCTTCAGGAGAGTGGTGCTGCTCATGTTGTCATGGCTATAAGGACCTCTTGATGGGAGCAGTACTTCATTGTCATCCTGTGGACAGCGGTAAGGATCCTGGTGCCGTTAGACAAGCCTGACTTTCTGAGCCGGGAGCCTGTGTAGTTCCCTGCCAGAAAAGGCTGTAATTGGCAAAATGGCAGACGTCTATAACGGTTGTATTCTAATTCTATTGAAAGAGAAGACCCAAAGAGGTGTTCATCATTGTCTTCACCACCGTCAACGTCTCCCTCCTCTTTTCTGCCCTCAGAGTATCCAATCTTTTATTGTAGGCTGGCTGTGAATCAGGCACCATTCTAAGTGTCTTCTATATATTCCCTCTTTAATGTTCTTGACAGATGTAGGTGATATTACTGCTCTTTTGCAGATGAGGGACTAAGGCATGGGGGCTCACTAAGCTAACTTCCACAAAAATACACACTTTTAAGAGATGTGGCCAGCCGGCGCCGCAGCTCAATAGGCTAATTCTCTGCCTAGCGGCACCGGCACACCAGGTTCTGGTCCCGGTCGGGGTGCCGGATTCTGTCCCGGTTGCCCCTCTTCCAGGCCAGCTCTCTGCTGTGGCCCAGGAGTGCAGTGGAGGATGGCCCAAGTCCTTGGGCCCTGCACCCCATGGGAGACCAGGAGAAGCACCTGGCTCCTGTCTTCGGATCAGCGCAGTGCGCCAGCCGTGGCGGCCATTCGAGGGTGAACCAACGGTAAAGGAAGACCTTGCTCTCTGTCTCCTCTCTTTCTCTGTCCACTCTGCCTATCAAAAAAAAAAAAAAAAAAAAAAAAGAGAGAGAGAGAGAGAGAGAGAGATGTGGCCAAGACTTAACTGGGCAAGCTTGTTTCAGAGGTCCTGTTCTGAGCCCAATATTTGTCCTGTTTTAATGTTAACAATAAAAATCAACATGAAATCAGTGCAGCCACTACAGGAATTGCTGATTAGATCCTCCTTCTTACTAGAATCCATATTGTTTATGTTTTTGCACACTCCTGAAGTTTTATGTTTTTTCATTTGAGTCTCCAACAACTCTAACAGGTTAGTATGATTATTGTTTTTATTGTGCAGATTTGAGAAAACAAGGTTCAGAGATTCCGTGACTTCCCAAGGAAACTTGGCTGCTAAACTGTTAAATGAGGCCTAAATTTCTAGAAGTGCTTTAGAAATAGAACCTTGTGTTGTTTGTTAAGCCCTACTGTATATCATACTATATCATAACAAATCATATCATGTCATATCACATGACCTAGCATCTGGCCCTAGGGGACAGAATAGCCACACCCTGTAAGATGAATGATGGCCAGTGGTCAACTCTTGGTGATAGAAGGAGTAAGTGGCATACAAAGGTGTGTCATTTATGTGCCCATTTATCTTCCTTTTTTAAAAGATTTATTTGAAAGACAGAGTTATAGAGAAAGTGGGAGAGGGAGAGGGAAAGAAAGAGAGAGAGAGAGAGAGAATGAATCTTCCATCTGCTGGCTCACTCCCCAAATGGCTGCAATGGCTGGGGCTGTGTCAGGCTGTAGCCAAGAGCCTGGAGCCTCTTCTCGGTCTCCCACATGGTTGCAGGGGCCCAAGGACTTGGGACATCTTCTGCTGGTTTTCTCAGTTGCGTTAGCAGGGAGCTGTATGGAAGTGTAGCAGCCGGGTCTCAAACTGGCACCGAAGCTACACCACAACGCCAGTCCCCCGCTTGTCTTCTTTTGCTCTCTTTATGCTGTGCCTGAAGCTGCATTATTAAAGCAGCTACTTTAATCTGCCGCCACATAGGCAGGGGGCAGCAGCCTGCCTTCCATGCCAGCTATCACCCAGACTCGGTGCTTTTTTGAGCACATCATTTAACCTGCAAGTAGAAGTCCCAAGAGAAGGTTAATTACAGTCCTCTGTCTCTGCTGCTTTTCAGAAAATGACAATTAAACATAAGTAAGTCTCTCAGAAGCTGGCCCCTAAAAAAGTACAACTTTTAAGGCATGAGAAGATCAAGGTCCAAGAATCAATGGATCCTCTAATTTGCATACAAAGGGACGGAAGTGGGAGGTGCTGGATGGGAGAGGACAACAAAGATGACAGTGATTAAACAATAGTAGCAAAGGCTTATCATGTTCTTAATATGGGCCAGTACTTTACCTGTATCTACACAGTTAATCCTTACAACAGCACTAGGAAGTAGATGCTATTAATAGCCGGATTTGACAGGTGAGAGGAATGAGGCACATACAGTTAAATGATTTGCTGAGAGGCACGCAGCAGGTAGAGGTAGAGCTGGGAATTGAACCCAAGCCTCCCAGGGCTACCTGTCGGCAGTGGCCCGCTGTCTTCCATGGGCGCAGGCTGGATGGACTTCAGGACCTGGGCATGGTGTAGTCAACTTGGAGACCTGAGTTCGCTTTCCAAGCAGTGTCTCCTCAGGCCCTTTCCACCCTCTCTGAGCCTTTGTCTTCTCATCGTAAGGAAGGCCCATGACGGAATGACATTCTGAACAATATAAGGTGACACATAAAATTGTATACCATGTGCATAGTATAAAATCAGTGTTCAAGGGATGTCAGCCGAGTGGTGGCATCCAAGAGTGTGTTCTAGAATTTGTTATTATCATTGTCCCTGAAGACAGCTGCATCAGCTTTATAGAGGAGCATTCTGCTGAGAACACTGAGTGTCCTGGGTGCCAAGGCCTTTCCATAATTCCCCATGTCATCAACACAGAGTTCTATAGACTGTTCTTAAATGATCTCTTGGTAGAAGGGTCACATTTCCTTTTGATAGCCTTTCTCAGAGTCTCGAGTTCCCCTTGAATCAGACCACAGCATCTTCAAAGGTTCCCAGTGGGCACGAGCTCATAATTAGTGTCCACTGTGGAGATAGCAGCAGACTGTACTGTCTTTTTAATGTCCTTGTTCTTCCTACTTAAAGGACAGATTCACAATTAACACAATCTGATTTGGATAGAAACAGAAGTTAATTAAGACGCCAGAAAGTGATTGCAATTTAACTAAAACTAATACTATCACCTAGGTGTTAATAAGCCAAAACACAACTAGACTCATTCTTGATTTTACTCTAAAAGGATACTGTATCTGGTATGTAATGGTCCAGTCTTCCACTCACTAGGTTCTTGTCTTTTCCCGATAAGTGACATTCTAGGCACATCACAACAGGGCATTTAGCTATCAACCGAGAGACCAATCCACTGTGATGTGAGGCCTTATAAAGAGTCTCTTCCATTTCCTCTTTCCAAGAAAAAAAAATTAGCTGGGAAATAGGGGCAATGGTATCCACAGGCCTTGATCCTAGCGAGATACTGCTGTCTTCAGCTAACACTTACCCATCGCACGTAAGAACGTTCCCACGAGCTCCTTCAACTGACAAATCCTCTCTCTGCCTGGCTAATCGATAGGGCTGCCCGTGGGAAAAGGCCCTCCCACCACCCTCCTGACGCTGCTTGGCATCCAAGTGCATGCAAGGCAAAGGGAGAGAGCTGGGAGGTTCACAGGAGTGTCGCTTTCAGGATCCAAGTGAGATCCAAAAGGGAATTAACTTCCCGTTGAGTTGTTGTCACTCTGCTCATGTCTCGCGTCAGAGAGTTCTGCAGCTGGGGAGTGCTGGAAATGCGGCCCTTTAAAGCGATTACAGTTCACGTTGCCTATAAACGTCCCACTGTGCGAATAAAGGGAGAGAGGTGCTTGCCAAGCGCTTGCAGGGAGAGTGAAAGTTATTTCACCGTCTGATGATTTACACCGTGTTGGGAGCCACTGGGGAGAAAAAGGAACAGAGAAGACCAAGGAATGTGTGTGTGTGGATCCTCCAGTGTCCAGCAAGGAAACCAGATGGGTGCCCATTGGGGTGGAAGGACAAGCCTTCCACAAGTCATTAATGCAGCCTGGTTGTCCGTGGTCTACACTTGGACCAACATCCCAGTCACAATAGTGGGTTTGACTCTGCTCTGCAGATTGCTAAGTGCTGATCCTTACCAAACCAATTAACCTCCACCAACCTCTGTTACCTCACCTGCAAAGTGGGATCAGCCCATGATCAGCAACCATACCTTGCAGGTGCTTTGTAAACCATGTGTGTGTCCTTTGTTAAAAATTCTCTGTTAATCATGCATATTCTCCTCCAAGGCAGTGATGAGAAAGAGGGAGGAGAGGTGTGAACCGCTGCTGAGCAGTCTTACAAGACAGAGGTGTTTTTACATCTTTGCAACACAAACGCAACAAAGCAAACGACGTGTCTGGTGTTTGTGGCCGCTGTTGTAACGGCAGTAATTATCGTTTGTTCTCATTATCTTTTGTTCAGTCTTACATTTATTTATACAATGCAATGAATTTCAGAGTTCACCTAAGCATTTCACAAATGTTATACAGATGGGGGGCCGACTGAGTAAGTACAGTTAATTCTGGAGCTTTTTTTTTTTTTTTTTTTTTTTTAAAGGCAGAATTTTAGGCCACAATCGTGTGATCCAGAAACCAAAATGAAAGAACAGGGTACGAAGCACACTGGGATTGGTGCTGGCTGAAGAACCTGATCAGAATCTTGGCCTTCCAAAAGGTTTAAGGATTTCCAAGCCAGTGTTGGCTCTTGTTGCCTTATATCATGGCATGATATTAGGCATCGACAGACGAACGCTGAAGAGCCAAGTCTGACCCGCTAGCTGCTTTTGGACTGTCTGTGAGCTCAGAATAAATGTTATATTCTTTAAATAGTTGGAAAAAAATAATGATATTTCCTGGTGCATACATGTTATTTGAAATTCAGTTAACATTGCCTATAAGTTAAGAAGATTGCATATTTAGCCTAGTAGTTAAATCACCAGTTAGAATGCCTGTGTCCCACCTTGGAGTGCCTGGTTTCAATTCCTAGTTCTGGCTTCTCACTCCAGCTGCTGGCCAGTGAGGCAGTAGTAATGGCTCAAGTAATTGGCTTCTTGACACCTACCTGGGAGACCTGAATTGAGTTCTAAAATAAAGAAATTTAATATTAATAATGTAAATTAATTTATTAAGTCACTGGAAGGAGCATTTGCTTTTTGCTGCTTTTGTCTTACTACGTCTGAGTGGAACAGCTACAACTAGATAGTTTGGTCCGAAAAGCTTGGACATTTCTCCTCTATAGAGAAGTTTGCTGATTATTTATTTGAAAGTCAGAGTTACACACAGAGAGAAGGAGAGGCAGAGAGAGAGAGAGAGAGAGAGAGAGAGAGAGAGAAAGGTCTTCTATCCACTGGTTCATTCCAGCAGTTGGAGCTGCGTGGATTTGAAGCCAGGAGCCAGGAGCTTCTTCCAGGTCTCCCTCGTGGGTGCAGGGGCCCAAGGATTTAGGCCACCTTCCACTGCTTTCCCAGGACATAGCAGAGAGCTGGATAGGAAGTGGAGTAGCCGGGACTCGAACTGGCGCCCATATGGGACGTTGGCACTTCAGGCGGCAGCCTTACCCACTACACCACAGCTCCGGCCCCACAATTATGAGTCCTAACAAGCATTCAGAATGGCTCCCACTTCTCTGTCCTTGCTGGAGAGGCCCCTGCCCCTCCACCAGTGTTCCCCGCCGGTTCACAGATGTCCTCCACCTGACGCTGTCTCACCTTGTTGCAAACCACTGCAGCTACAACAACACACTTCCTTCCTTTTCAAACTGTTCCATACTCTATCCACTTTACCTGATTTGGAGTCACTTTTGTCTAGGGGTTAACAAAAATCCAGCACTCATCCTGTGTCTTTGATCTTGACAGCTTAAAACATGCTCATTGGTCTGTTGTTGATTGTGGTTCTACTCATAGGGAGGCTAAACTTATTTGTGAAGCAGAAACCCCAAGTTTACTTGAAGATCATGGTCAAATGTGCTCTCCCTTGTTTGTTACATTCCTTCAGAATGCCACAGATATCTCCAAGATAAATAGTTTTTCAGACTCTTAACATTATGATTGCACATCTTCAAAAATAATTTACACGTTGTAATAACAATAATTTGACCTCTGAGAAAACAGAATGATTCTGTCATAGAGATTTCTTTTCTGTTGAGATGGACTTTGAAATTCTGCCACTCGCTTTGAATAGTGAAACCCAATTTGTACATCAAAATGTTAATGAGTGGTTAGTGCTCTAACAGTGGGAATACAAGTGTCATTTACATTCTTCTTCATAACTTTTCTGTTTTCAAAATGCATAATGTGTGTCTGCAAAAGACCTTAGAAAAGTTCACTTTTCCCAGTGCATTTTCAATGTTAAATTCCAGTAAGATTTGCTTGGAAGAGATGAGACATTGAATTAAGGAAGGCCAGGCCGTTGATGAACTATGAACACACTTGCCATGTTTTAGGATAATTCTGATCTTGGGACCAGGCTTGCTTGTAATAATGCAACTCGTCCCTGTCCTGGGATACGTGGCACTGTCTGTGGTCTTGCGGCTCCCTGTCACAGAAGTCAGAGGTACTGCATCCTCTCTGTACTGCCAGTGGGGATAACGTCTGAAACAAAGCTGAGACCCTAACGTCAACCCACATGAGTTTTCTAATGAACGGATAGTCATCTCTGCTTCTGTCTTCATTAAACACCATTAGACTCATCTTCCAAGCCCTTGGGGAGAGGAACAATGCTGGAGTTCTCCTCTGTTGCTTCAATAGCAAGCAGGGTGTGTTGTCAAACACCAGTAGGGTAAATTGTGTACTTTGTGTGTGTGTGCATATTGTGTAGGTGGAGCTAGGCAGCAGAGTGTTATTGTATTATAGAGAAATTTGCAAGATGGTGACATTTTAGAATTAGCAGATGCCTGAAATTTAGTACTTTTCGTAGCTCTGAAAGGGAAGAAAAACTACCGAAATGAAATCCTCTACTTTCCACCCCCTCTTTCTTGTGTACCCCAAAGAACTTCCGAGTCCCCTGGGCCTTCTGTCATTTAGTTGAAGTAATCTCTGCTGAGCCTCATGGGGCTTTCAGAGAATGCCTTGGGACTCCTCAACATCTGATAGAGTCAAGTGTTAGATGTTCCAAGAGAGTCCCACAAAATTCTATGTGGGCCTTTGTTTTATTAGCCCTTCATTAGGATCTTTCAAAGTGAATCATCTGGGAAAATGTATACTTAATTAATATTCACCTTTGCATAGACAGTCTATTGGAACAGTATGGTGTTTTTGACAAATATCAGAGCTACTCAGTGAGCCCTGCAGCCACCAGTAATGCTGCCATTACCCAGAGACTTTCTGAGATACATCTCTGGAAATGTCTTAGAGCTGCTTTTAAAAATTGCCATCAAATATTTTGATGTATATATAAACTATCATTTTGTCACTCATCTCATTCATGATACTTGGATCCAAATGGCGGTTTGCAAAATAAAACCTATGCTTGTAAAGTGCGTTTGTACTCATGGAAGTTAGTAAATGTTATCCTTACCTAACTTTTTTGGGGAAGCATTTTTCTGTGCAAAGTGTTCTAAACTTGTGGTCACATTTGATCTTTATAAATAGCTATAATTACAATCTCCATCTTACAGAGAAAAATCTGTCATGCAGATATGCTGGGGGTGGAGTTTCTTTTTCTTTTAAGATTTATTTGTTTAGTTTAAAGTCAGAGTTAGAGAGAGAGAGGTCTTCCATCTGCTGGTTCACCCCCCCCCCCCAAATGGCTGCAATGGCTGGGGTTAGGCCAAGCCAAAGCCAGGAGCCAGGAGTTTCTTCCAGATCTCCCATGTGGGTGCAGGGGCCCAAGCACTTGGACCATCTTCTGCTGCTTTCCCAAGCACATTAACAGGGAGCTGAATCAGAAGTGGAACAGCTGGGTCTTGAACCAGCAGGGGATGGGGTTTCAAAGTGACAGGACAAGGACTGTTGAGGCTGTTTTTCAGTAGCTCTGATGGCATCTGCAGAAGTAGAAGTCCTTAAAAGGAAGTAGCACAGTGGAGAGAGTGTGGACTTGACATGAGGCAGACCGGTGCTTGGATCTTAGACCCGCTGTTCAGCACTTCTCAGCCTATGTGTCTGTGATTTGGCAATGATGTGCGTCTCTAAGAGCAGGACTGCATGTCTGTTCTGTGTCAGCCATAGACACCAAGAGCGGCAGTGAGTTTCAGCATTATTAGAGAGGATGAAGGAGAGAGACCTACCTCTACTTGAACTGGTTGTGATCAAAATGAGGACAGAGAAACCATGCTGCAGCTACAGAATGGCAAAGAACAAGTCAGACTGAGTCAGTTGGCTGGGCTGGGATCCAAACACGCCCAAGAATTCTGAGGCCCCTCCTGTCAGCTGCCTTCTGATGCACTTGCCTGGACCTTGGGCTGGCTGTCTCCCTCCCAGTAGAGTGGCATGGCATAGCAGTGAAGCTGTGCAATGCCCAAGTCCATGAAGTTTCTGCTGGTTTCTCATGGGACGCTCTCTGGGGAGTCTTCAGCCACCAAGTAGGAAATCCAGTTATGCTGAGATTGCTGTAGAGGGACACCACGTGGAAAGACTTGGAAGAGAAGGACAGTCCATGGGCCCTGATCCCCAGGCTTAGCTGTCAAAGTCTGTGAGTGCTGAGGCCACGGATAGGACCCCAGCCCCAGGCGCGGTCTGATCTACAACCTTACGCAACACCCTGGCGAGATCTGCCTGGTTGAGCCCAGTCAACCAGAGAGTTGTGGGCAAAATAGTATGAGTGCTGTGAGCCTCTGTGATTGGCAGGAAATGGCTGGAACGTAGACACGTTGTATGAAGAAATGACAAAGTGCTCGCATTGATGTTTTGTTCTTCTGCTTCTCCCCTTGATGCCCCTTCTCTCTGCACTGTCCTCCTCCAACTTGAGACAAGGTAGATATAACGGTCTTGGTCATATTGGCCTTTCCAGTGCCCAAGGTTACTGATTGATCTCAGAGTCCTCCTTGCAGGGGTGGGTGGTGCAGCACACTGGGTTGAGCTGCTGTTTGGGATGCCTGCATCCAGTATCAGTTCCTGTGATCAAGGCCCACCTCTGCTTCTGATCCAGCTTCCAGCTAATGTGTCTGGGAGGCAGTAAATGATAGGCCAGGTGCTTAAGTCCCTGTTACACACATGGGAGATCCAGATGGAGTTCCTGCCCCTTGGGTTCAGCCTGGCCTAGCTCCAGCTCTTGCAAGTGGTTGGAGAGTGAACCATTGAATAGAATGACCCTCCGTGTGTGTGTGTGTGTGTGTGTGTGTGTAATGTGTGTATCTTTCTCTGTGTCTCTCTTTTTTTGTCTTTCCACCTTTAAAATCCTTTCATGCATTAAAAACTTTTAAAGTTTTCCTTTCAGATGTCAATCATGTGTGTGCATTTTCTATCCAACTTCGGGTGATTCCCAACATCACCAAACGCAGGTTGGCTTTGAGGATTCACTCACTGCTCTGTTGGCCTGTGGACCCCAGAACGCCTAAGAGTGGGGCACCTTGGAGAAGCCCATCCTATAGAGGTCCCCACTTGTCCAGCACACATGCAAGGTTTCTCACTCCTGGGCAAAGGCCCACTTTGTCTCAACAACTCCATGCCCCATCCCACTGTGAAGATACTTCGTTCTTATGCCATTCCCTGTTTCTGGAATCCACAGGCCAAGGCCTGACTCCCCCCAGACATTCAGAAGCAGGGGAAGAAGCTTGAGAAACTCTGTCTCTTCACAGCCAGAGGAAAGCAAGAGACCAGAGAGGGAGCTGGAAGCCTGTAGCTGTGAGTGAACGTTCATCCTATTCTCTTGGTCGGTCCCAGGCCTCAGCACTGAGTAAATTCACTGAACCAATTCAACAGGCTTGAATTCTGTCGGCAGCCCAACCATCCCCTTGTTTACTGTTGAAATAATTACTACTTTGCCATAATATTAGCTCTGAGCCGTGACTCCATTACCATTATCACCGGAATATTACCCATTTATTATCTCCCAGCAACCCTGGAAGATGAATACTGGGCTTCGGAGACCAATTGTTCTACAGCAGACCGGATCTTGGTGTGCATTGTTTAATGAGGTAAACTACATTATAGCCAGCATTCATTTGGCTGCAGTGCACACCACTAAATCACTCTTAACCTGTAAATCTGCCACTGTTTCTGATGTGTACTTAATCAGTGAAGATGAGAGGCATCTTTGAGAAGGGGCTGGAGGGACTGGCACTGTGGCGCTGCGGGTTAAGCCACTGTCTGGAGTACAGCCATCCCATATGGGTACCAGTTCGAGACTCGGCTGCTCCGCTTCTGATCCAGCTCCTTGCTAATGCACCTGAGAAAGCAGCAGAGAATGGCCCAAGTCCTTGGGCCCCTGCACCCATGTGGGAGACTAGGAAGAAGCTCCTGGCTTCAGATCAGCCCAGCCTCATCCCCAACCATTGAGCTCATTTGGGGAGTGAACCAGCAAATGGAAGATTCTCTCTCTCTCTGTCTCTTAAATAAAAAATAAATATATATATAGAGAGAGCCTAGGGAAGGGGAGAGGAAAGGGTGATGGTGAGCAAACCCATGCCCATGCCCCCTTGGGTGTGTGCAAAAGAGGGGGTTGACTATGGTAGGTTCCTGGGGCACAGGAAGCAGGAGGTGGGAGCAGGCACAGGGCACCCATGTTCTGCTCCCTTGGTCCAAAACGTCTGAGAAAATGCAAAGGGGGATGTGATGGTTAGACATAAACCCTCTGCCTTTCATGACTCAGAAGTTGTGGATCCATAGAAACCATATGCTGGGTACATTTTGCTTTTCTCTCTTATTTGACATCCTCAGACTGACCCGAGAAACACACTGGGAAAGACACATTAGGAGAGGCTGAAGATACCTATTCGATGGAGTGGTCTTTGGCGTGAGGGTAGGAGAGCCTTATGGAAACAGAGCTCTCTGCACTTGCTGAGCACGTGGGCTCCTCGAGCTATGGCCTTAGCGGAAATGCAGAGCACTCAGAGGAGCAGGTGAGGTGTCATTTGCATGAAGCTCCCCTTGTCACTCACATCTCCAGCTTGAAGGTGCATACAAACTACCTGTAGATCCTGTTTTATTTATTTATTTATTTGACGGGTAGAGTTATAGACAGTGAGAGAGAGAGAGAGAGAGAGAAAGGTCTTCCTTCTGTTGGTTCACTCCCCAAATGGCCGCTACAGCCGGTGCTGTGCCAGTCCGAAGCCAGGAGCCAGGTGCTTCTCCTGGTCTCCCATGGGGTGCAGGGCCCAAGCACTTGGGCCATCCTCCACTGCCCTCCCGGGCCACAGCAGAGAGCTGGCCTGGAAGAGGAGCAACCGGGACTAGAACCCGGCGCCCATATGGGATGCCGGCGCCTCAGGCGGAGGATTAACCAAGTGAGCCACGGCACTGGCCCGCACCTGTAGATCTTGTTCCACTGCAGATGGGGATCCAGCTGGAAAGTCTGTGCATCCAGCCAGCTCTCAGGTGTGCAGGAAACTCTCCCTGTCTCAGCAGCAGGAGGACTGCCTCTCTAAGGGGCGTCTGTGCTGGCTTCCTCCAGAGCACGCTTATGGCAGTCTAATCGCACTGCAAGGCCATGCCCATGTCCAGGATGGGGGAACAGAATTGCACTGCTTTTGCTTCATCAAATCTTGGCTGTGTCTGCACAGGTTCTGCTGTGAATGGGGCACACCAGGTTCTCAGAAATAATATCCCAAGCAGGATAGGGAGCACCGACGCTGCTGCCTTCAGTTTTCAGGGTAGAGAGCCCTGTAGTCCTGATGGGTCCTAGGAAATTGCTTCTATATTACCAATCAAGAGAAAACCAGAAGGGCTTGAATGCGGCATTGGACATCGGAACCCAATCTCATCTTCTCTATAAAGACAAATATATTTTCTGACCTGCCACTTGTAAGTTTCCCAAACACCTATTTTTCCTGCTCTTGGAAGCCTTCTCTTTACACAGCCTAACTAAATTTGAAACTGAAATAATCATCCCATAGGTCTCGACCAGACAGTCAGGGTTGAAATTAACAAAATGCTTCCGCAGAAAATTCTAGAATTCTTTTTTAAAGTTAGAGTGAAGCTATCCTGCTTCTCAATGCCTATTCACTTTATCTTTGGCCTACCTTCCCAAGCCTACAGTGAATTTTACAGGGGTGTTCAGAGGGGTGTGAGGAGAGAGGAGAGTGTCAAAGCTTTTTATAGTATTCATTTAAGAAATTGAAGTATAGTGTATGTGTGTGCACTCCCATATGTTACATTCTGTATAGTAACAATAACTTGAATATAACAATGATAATTTTCTATTTAAAATCCAATGACATTTGAAGAAGATGGCCAACAGTAATTTAATTCCCCACTGTCTAACAAGCTGTTCCAGTAGCGTCTGGATGACATATCTATGGTTTTGGAGCATATGCCTTTCCTTGTCCATCCATCCATCCACAAACACCTACTAAGCCTCCACTGGTTCCAGTAAATCTGAAATAATAGATATTTTGGCTAGTAAAGATGAATAAGGCCGGTGCTGCGGCTCACTAGGCTAATCCTCCACCTGCGGCACCGGCACACCGGATTCTAGTCCCGGTCGGTCGGGGCGCCAGATTCTGTCCCGGTTGCCCCTCTTCCAGGCCAGCTCTCTGCTGTGGCCCGGGAGTGCAGTGGAGGATGGCCCAAGTGCTTGGGCCCTGCACCCCATGGGAGACCAGGAGAAGTACCTGGCTCCTGCCATCAGATCAGCGCGGTGCGCAGACCGCAGCGCACTGGCCGCAGCGTCCATTGGAGGGTGAACCAATGGCAAAGGAAGACCTTTCTCTCTGTCTCTCTCTCTCACTGTCCACTCTGCCTGTCAAAAAAAAAAAAAAAAAAAAAAGAAAGAAAAGATGAATAAGACACAGCTCCTTCCCTGTGGGATCTCAGTTTGCCAACAAATACGTAGATACTCACTGAGATACTTTTTGATGTGTAGAGTCCAGCCATCCGCTCCTTCCCCCAGCTCCACAAAGCAGTTTTCTTCATGCAGATTACCTGAAAGTCCTTAGGGGACCATTGATTAAAGCAGTACTGGAAGGAAGCAGACAGCCCAGGCGAGATCCTGGGCCTCATTTTGAGATGGTGGTGACAGCAGTCTTGTCCGAGTCTCTAGCGCACTGGCAGCTCTGGCTCTTTGTGTTTGGGTGCCCAGGTCCCAAACTGGCTACTCCAACTTCTCAAGAACATTTTCATGTTCTCCAGTGGAATGCTGTGTGTTCCCGACAGCAGTGAACCGATGCCACGTGTGTGAGATTAGAATACCGCAATGCTGAAGATGCTGTGCATACCCAAGTGCCTGGGTGTGTAAGCCTCTAACGAAGAAAGCCTGTGCAACAGAACTGAGAAATACGGGTATGACATTAGATGGAAAAAGTGCCAAACAGTGAGAGATACATTGTTGGTTCTAAGCCAATTCACCTTACCAAAATGGTGGAGTAAAGCAGTCAAGAACACTGGGGAAATACCAAATGTTTCTATTATATGTATTCAGATATTTGCCTTATAGGGACTTTCATCATATATATATATATATATATATATATATATATATATACATTTATATATGTGTGTGTGTATGTATGAAGTTTTCCCTCTTACAGATAAACATCTTACATTGTTGACGATTAATCCTTCTGATTCACCCATTTTTCTTGACTAGCTACTACATGTTGTATACAGTACTATGTAATTAAAATTTTTAAAAGATTTATTTATTTATTTGAAAGTCAGAGTTATAGTTACACAGAGAAAGAAAGAGAGGCAGAGAGAGAGAGCGAGCGAGCGAGAGATCTTCTATCTGCTGGTTCACTCCCCAACTGACCACAATGGCCAGAGCTGCACCGATTTGAAGCCAGGAGCCAAGAGCTTCTTCCAGGTCTCCCATATGGGTGCAGGGTCCCAAGGACTTGCGCCATCTTCTACTGCTTCCCCAGGCAGGCCATAGCAGAGAGCTGGATCGGAAGTGGAGCAGCCGGGACTGGAACCGGTACACGTATGGGATGTTGTACTGCAGGCGGCAGCTTTACCCGCTACACCACAGCGCCAGCTCCTATGTAATTAAATTTAATATTGCTTAGGCCTCACCCCCTCAGAGAATTGTATGTAGTTCAAGGATTTCCAGTTAGGCGAGCCTAACTAACTAGTGGGGTATTTTCACTGTGAGCAGGGAGTTACACTCGGAGTGACTGAAAGTTGTAAACATGAATCACACCTTTTGGTAATTGGCTCTGTCCGGGGTTCTGTGTTCTGGCCATGACCTGTCACATGTATCAGTGTAAAAAGATGAAGCTGATAATGACTTCTTCCCTATTCCTGAAACTCAGAGTCTCTGTGATAGAGATGACAACCTCACTGAAAATTGTTGTGAAAACGCAGTTCTTGTACATGTGTCTGAAGAGGACTCAAATCCATCGGTGCACTGGAGGCAGCCTCCTTCTCCTTGATTTCTAGTACGTTCATCAAGCCCAATTGCCCATGCACAGCAGAATTCTCCACTAAGAAGCAGCATTTGGGAGGAGAAACGTGCACCCGCCTTTGTTGTGACGGTCTCAGGGTGTGTATGCTGTGTTCTCTCTCCCTCAGAGGCAAATTGCTGTGAGTAAAACCTGTATTGTGCTATCAGATGCAATCGCAGCCTTCAGTCAAGTGCACTTCGCAGTGGCACAAGAGATGGTGGCAGCTCAGCGCACCACCTTGGTTACTTTTATCATGCTTGTTTGTCTTTCGGAGAGGTGGCAGAATTCAGGAGCCCTCCTCGGGCCTCTGTTCTCAGCCCCAAATCAACTCTTTGAGCGTTGACTCTCCTGGGGCACAGTGCAGAAGGCAAGCCTTCTTTCTTTGTATTGCCTTTACTTACCCATTCTCCACGGAAGCACCATCTCAGCCATTAAAGTCCGCACAACAAAATTACTGAGATTTCCTCTTGGCTTCCCTGGAAATGGAGGCTAGTCCTGAGCGAATTCTCCAAGCTTCTCAACTTGCAAAGACAAATGTAACACTTGAAGAAGGCCCTGCTTAGTCATTTTAAAAAGGGAGGCAGGGTTCATGTGGGAGGAAGAAATAGCAGCAAAGAAATAGAGGGCATCCGGCTGGCGCCGCGGCTCACTAGGCTAATCCTCCGCCTTGCAGTGCCAGCACACCAGGTTCTAGCCCTGGTTGGGGCGCTGGATTCTGTCCTGGTTGCCCCTCTTCCAGGCCAGCTCTCTGCTGTGGCCAGGGAGTGCAGTGGAGGATGGCCCAAGACCTTGGGCCCTGCACCCCATGGGAGACCAGGAGAAGCACCTGGCTCCTGCCTTTGGATCAGCGCGGTGCGCCGGCTGCGGCGGCCATTGGAGGGTGAACCAACGGCAAAGGAAGACCTTTCTCTCTGTCTCTCTCTCTCTCACTGTCCACTCTGCCTGTCCAAAAAGAAAAAGAAATAGAGGGCATCTGCTGGCCATGTCACTGGCCTTTCCTCTACCCTGGTAATCAAAAGAGTAAAGAGATCCCTGCTTCCCTCTTCCTGCTCAGAGGCCAGCAGCCCAGCTCAGCCTGTGCTGGGCTTGACATGAGTTTCAAACGCTCAGTGCCCAGGTGATCTCCTTGTTTGAAAGTAAAGAGCAGTTTATGGAATATCTCAGATGCGTGAGATCACTCCACAAATTAAAACCTTTTATCAGCCACTAATAGCTGTGCAAACTAATTATGCTTTGGCCAGACTTTGCCGATGACTCCCTCGAGGTATTATTATTAAATTTTGAGCTTGGAAATTCGTCCCCATTCTGTCAACATCAGGTTGTTTCAGCTACAGGAATGGAGCACAAGCTCATTTTCGTTTCCAAGAGATGCTTTGCATAAACAGTGGCATTTTGCTCTGGGGTGGCAAGGAGGAGGGCAGAGGAAGCTGGCTGGATGTGACAACACACAGGAGATGTGTCCTAGCCGTGTGACTTCAGTCGCGAGGGCTGAGATTCAAGCACTGTTGGTTGTGCCCCCAAGTGTTATCACGACCCCGCAGGAGTCTTAGCTCACGATGTCAGGGTGCCTACTTGACTTTGGTTGTAAGAACTTTCTGTGTAGGGGAACCGGGTCTCCTCCCATCCCGGTGCCCTCACCCCTTCCCCTGCGAAGGAGTGGCGCCAACCAGTATGTCACTGTTCAGATCCATGGTCTGGCTGCTGAGCAAAACCTGCAGGAGAGGGCCTTGTGGAGGATCTGGGTGAGGTGTCAGTAGACGCTGATCACTTCCAGGGAGGTGGCTTCCTCACAGCAGGGGTTCAAACCCCCTATGGGTCAAAAAGAATTGGAATCTGTCAATCCACAAGTACTTACCAACTCCTCTGGCATTATTAGAGGGACCTGGTGCCACACCTGTGCCAGGTGTGCTGGTGGCTCCCCACCCTCACACTCCTTCGTGATTCTCTGCACGGCTCAAAGAGCAGAACTGCCCTGCGGCAAATGCACCTTCTTTGTGCCATGTACCTTTCTTTACCAAAACCCCAAAAAGAAGCAACTTAGGAAGGAAGGAAGCTTACCTTGGCTTCCTGTTTTGGAGAGTCGCACTCCAAGAACAGGCAGGTCCTGTTGGCTCAGCTGTTTGGTGGTAAGCCAGGAGCAGGAAGCTTGCTGGGCCTGACTTGGGCTTTTATAAGCAATCCTTTTGTGAGAAGTACCAACCAAGGGCAGTCCCCCGATGCCCTAAAGGCCTCCTTTTAGGCCTAAAAATCCTAATTGGCTTTTTTTCCTCCCTGTTAGCACTGTCTACTGATGACTTTGGGATTGGAACACCTGCATGGACTTGGGATCCACCTCCTATTCATGTTGTAGCAGGACAATCGGAATCGAAGGGGAAGAGGAAAGTGGAGAGTCTGCCCTCACTCTTAGCCTGCCCATGGAATCCAAGGCCAGGAAATGGGAGCTGGCATTTATTCCCTTTGTTGGCTTTCTTGGAAGGCAGTGGAAAGCAGAAACAATGTACCCAAGCACCTTAGGAGAGTAAGTTTTGACCACTGCCCAGGACTGACCATCTGCCCAACTTTTTGCCCAGTCCTGAACCACTGGTAGAGCCAGGAAGCTTGGACGGTCAGGGCAAGGGTGCAGCTTCTGCCCAGTGATCCAACCCACAAGTACACTCTCTCCCAGGGCTGCAGTGTTGCCCAGGCCCAGCAGAGGTGGCAGTTATGGGGCCACAGGCTGGCTTCCTTCACCAAAGGACCCCCCGGTTCCTTTCTGCCTCTGCCTCTGCCATCTGCCATCCCATCTCCCAGGCTCCCACGATGGGCTCATCAGACTATTGAACTCTGTCCAGTTGTCACTAATGACACTGCAGATCCGTAAATCATCCCAGGCCAGGGTTGACAAGGAGAGAGATGGGCCCTCTGCCAGGCTGAGCTCAGGGCGCCCTGCCACACCTGCAGCACGCGCCCCAGAGGTAGCTGGCCAGTCCGCGGTCAGATGCAGAGCAAGCGATGCCAGGTCCCCGGGACCCCCGTGGGCCACTCTGGCTCTGTCCCTCGGCTGTTCTTGCATGTGGGTTCTCACCCTGGTGCTGGGGCTCGGGCAATGCACCCCGACTGCCTGGAGGAATCTCGTTACATCTCTAATTGTACAGTCTTGTTGCTGTTTGGTTATTGAGGGCAGCAGAGGGGAGAGGCGATGTCATTATTTGGGCTGGAGTTAGATGAAGTTGGAGGTGTACTATCATATTTAGTAAAACAATGCAGCCAGCTGACTCATTACTTCTGGGATGGGGCCCAGACATCAGCATTTTAATTGTGCATGCAGGTGATTGTGGGGTGGTGATCCAATATCCTGCTTTAAAAAGTACTGAACATTGGAGCACACTGTACTTCTCTCTGGCTGTAGGGTCAAGATGACCCTGCTGTTTCTGGATGGAATGGGGACCTTCTCCCTGCAACACTGCTATCCAATAAGGATGCAGGTTCCTTCTTCTTCCAACCTCACAATACTGTCTATGCATGGGAGCCACACGCACAGGCCAGGTGCACAGGCCCACAGCTGTCGCCCAGAGAAACTCGTGACCCCTGTGAGTTCAGCAGCCAGGGTACATGGTGGGCTGAAGGGGAGCCTCCAGTGCCCCCAGCCCCAGCCTCCCAGCCCCACCCATCCACTGCACAGATTGCTGGCTAATGGGGCGGAGCTAGCTGAAGTGCCTTCTATTAATGGGGCAGAATATAAACAGAATAAAGCCTTCATTTCCCAGGCTGCGGTTTCATTATTAATATACTTTACAGTTCACAGGTTGTACGTTTGCGCTCGTGTTTTCTCAGCTGGTGTAATCTGCGGCTCCGAGTGAGCACAGTCATAAAATTTTCATTTCCAGTTGAATGTGCGTCCAATTCGCCGTGAAATGTTCTATCTGTCGTGAATATTAAGTGCACTGAAGCAATGGCTGCTGGATTAGGCGTGAGGTTTTACCCGCCCTCTCCGCCGGCCTGGCAGAGGACAGAGGTGTGCCGGGGGCCATGCGTGGGACGGCTACCAGGAAGGTTCTAGGACAACGCCGCCGGGGTGGTCCAGGGGTCCGGTCGGCAGTGACAGGGCATGCGCACCACGGGGCTGATAGAAAGCATACAGGGTGTGGAAGGGGAGACGAAGCTCCGTGCAGCCCAGAGAAATGGAGGGCGAGGGAAGGCTGGAGCAGTGGGGCGGGTGGGGATTGCCGGCGTGACAACCACCTTGAGTGCAGCGCAGGCCCTGGCTCTCAGGCCTTAGCTTAGAAAGAGCAGGTGGAGTATTTTCCACCCAGGGCCTTTCAGACCCATCCGTAACGCCCAGGGCAGAGAGCATGAGGGGGCGGGGCTCGGCCAGGCTTGGGCAGCAGCGATTCAGGCGACGTTTCTGCCTGCTGGCCCGCAGATCCTGGGGCAGGGCAGAGGGCCACTGTGCTCCGACCTAGGACCCAGCATTGCCTGTGGTCAGCTGCCCTGCCCTGGGCGTCATTTGGCCTCCCAGCACGGACTGCTTATCTTTCCCTCTCAGCTGCTCTTACCAGCTCTTCTCTCCAAATCTTTCAGTTTTTCTCTCCCTTAGGAGCAGCAGAGTTGAGCAGCATCAGGGCTGGGACCCCCATCCCCACCCCCACCCCCATCCCCACCTCCACCCCAGTCCTCTCCAGAGAGCGCAGAGTGTATGGAGGAGCTGAAACAGCAGGACAGATCACCCACGACCATAGGCCCACGATGGCCTTCCCGTCCGGCCGATCTGTCAAGCCCCAGCCGTCATTCACTCCCTGTGTTTGCTCCCTCTGTGCTGCACAGGCTGGTTCCTCGTGTCCTCCCGCTCACCCTTCCCCAGGCCTGCCTGAGTCAGTGCAAAGCCCCTCCCTTGGGAAGTGTCTCTGTGCACCTGTTCCCCACCCCCCCATGCCCTCCCACAAAGCGAAGCCCCTCCTTGTGGGCTGCTCACGAACTTGCGGGCTCACGCCTCAGTCCCAGCATTCATCACACTGTGGTTTGTCGTCAGTTTGCACATGCTGCCGCTGGAGAGACCGAGAGATGTGCCAGGGCAGGGGCCCAAGGACACCCATCCTGAATGCATCTTCCGCACTGAGCCTGGGAGCTTGGGTGTTGGGATCAGCCAGATCTGCCACTTGTGGTCTGTGAGACTCCATAGCATTGTAACCTGCTTGGGCCTTGATGTTCTCATCGCAGAAATAGGAGAAATAATGTCCTCAGAGATATGTTGAGGAAATAAATGTGATAGAAGACAGAAACTGCCCATACGTGCTCTGTCAATGTTAGTTCCCTTCTCTTGAATGAATGTCTCTTCCTCCAGTGTTTGTTGAGTGAATAATTGAATTCAAAAATAGCTACAGGCAAGTGCGACATAGTGTGTTTGGGTTCAAACAAGACTGGGAATTCAGAAGGAAAAAGCCATCAGAGCAAGGGTGGCCGAGGTCTTCAGGGAGGAAGTGGACCTTGGAGTGACCCTGCATTTAGGAATAGAAACTGACCTTTAACTAAAAATCTAGGAGACTAGCCCTTCACATGTTTCTGGTATCTTTTTTCATTTCTCTCTCTCCTCCTCTCCCTTCCTCTTTCCCTCCCCTCCCCTCTCCTCCCCTTCTCCTTCCCTCCTCTCTCTCCCCCTCACTCCCCCCTTTTCCTCTTCCCCTCCTCCTTCTGCCTCTTCTTCCCCACCCCCACCCATTCTCTGATTCCACTCATTTATTGAACCTGAAAAATGGTGCTGGCACTTGCTGCCTCATTGAGCTGCACGCCCTGAGTTTCTTTAACCTTGAATTTGGAATAGTTAACCCCTAAGAAAGGTCAATTCTGCCTCTTAAATCCTGAAATTCTCCACGAACCTCAGCTGCTCTCCACAAGCCCCAAAGCAAGGACCTGAAATCGCATTAAATGGTCACAGCCTAAAGCATCTAAACATGGCAGTAAATGGAGAAAATGAGGGAAAATGCCCTCCAAATATTCAGGGCTGTAGCATCTTTCCTTCTGCTCCTGGTCGCTCAGAACTCCTGCCCTGAAACAGCATTTAAAATAAATTCCACCAGTGTCCCATTCTCGGGGAGAGGCAGGGAAAAACACTGCGTGCTTCTCCTGGCTTGTCACTGCGGAGTTGAGATAATAATAGTCTTTTTCTGATCCCCTGAACTTTCCCATCTGCTTCATAAAACAATGGCAATTTTTTTCCCTTGCTCTGTCTTCCTCTCTCTCTCTTTTATTTTTATCCTCTTACACTATAATTTAAAACTGTGGCAGTGCCATCGCCGCCAGTTGTTTTTTTTTTTTTTTTTCCCTTTCTTCTCCCCTTGCTTTAATACTTGACTGTTATTTAACACGGCTTTCCATCTCAGCACCAGGACACCGTGCGGACAGGGGAAGCAGCCCCCAGCTTTTCCAGATCGAGGTCAGTGCCCATCTAGGTCCAGCCCAGTTCTCACGTCCCTTCAGTACTGCTGTGGAAATCCAGAGGATTGTTAATTTGCTTGCTTTTCCTCAAAGTAAAATGTGCAAGAAGACATCAGAAGCCCAGGTCTGGAAGAGTCCCCTCCTCTGCAATGGCCATTGTTTCAAGCTGGTGGCCATGTGTGGCCCACAGGGCACCAGGTCTAAATAAAGCGATTTCAGCTGATGGCAGTCAATGCACTGTGCCCAGAGACGCCGGGAAGGGGGACGCTGTCAGCCACCAAATGCGGGGACCTTCAGCTGTCGCTACGCAAGCTCTTCCCGGGCTCCTCTGCCAACCCCTATCTGAGTGCATCTCTCTCAGCTGCCTGGGCGGTGCACATGCTCGGGTGGGGGCTGGGACTTCTCCCCCAGAGGAAATGCCATCTATTTCAGGGATCAGGAAGGAGGGCGTCTGACACTGGTGTTTCCCATCCCCGCACTGCGCGTCCCCGTGCCAGCACCTCAGCTGCTGCCTGGGGCTCTCACCGGTTCTCACTCTGCTGGAAAACTGGCCCCACACTCCCTGCCTCGCATCAGCTCTGTTCCATGCCTGCACCTGTAGCTCTGGAAGCAATCTTGGCCTGGCCTTTTCTCCCCACGCTCTCTCCAGAACCCCCTATGAGCCGGCTTCAGCAAAACACTCAGGTTCTAAGTTGGCTTCCTGTCTGCTAATACCGCTGCAATGAAACGCAAGGCTGAACACTGGGAACTTGTGTGTCGGCATGCGTGCGTGTGTGTGTGCATGAGCATGTGTGCAAGTGGTGAGAGTCTACATGTGCACGTGGCACTGTGTGCATGTGAGAACGACTGGGAGTTGTGGATATGTGAGTGTGTGTTTTATGAGAGTCTATGAGGGTATGAGTGTGCGTGCTGGTGAGTGGTAAGTTATTGCATAGTGAATGTGTATGTGTTTTAAGATTTACTATGTGTTGTGAATATATGTGTGAGTTGTAAAGTGTGTGCTGTTTGTGTGAAAGTGTGAGTGTGCCTGTTGTGAGTGTGTGCGTTGTGAGGGTTTGTGTGTGTGTTTTGAGATTGTGTATGCTTGTGTACATGTGAATGAGTGTGTATTTGTGTGAGTATGTGTGAGCTGTGAGAGTGTGTTGGTGTATGAGTGAGTGAGGATATATGTGTGTGAACTGTGAGTGTGTGCATTGTGAGGGTGTGTGTGTGTGAGTTTTGAGATTGTGTATGCTTGTGTACATGTGAGTGAGTGTGTATTTGAGTGTGTGTGAGCTGTGAGTGTATGTGTTTGTATATGAGTGAGGATGTATGTGTGTGAACTGTGAGAGTGTGTGTTGCTGGTGTGTGAGTGTTTCAGTGAGTACATTGTGTGCAAGGAATGAGCATGAGTTATGAGAGTATGTGTGACCGGCATGTCTATGTGACTGTTTTGAGTGTGATCTGAGTTCTAAGACTATGTGTGAGTTGGAAGCAAGAGTGTTGGGGAGGAGTGTGATTTGTGAACATGAGTGTGTGTGTTTATTAGTGTGTAGGGATTGTGAGAGCGAGTGTGACTGTGTATGTGTGTGGGGGGGGTAGAGACAGAGAGAGAAAGAGAGAGATGTATGTGTCCCAGCCCCATGGAGATGACCATCAGACACTCTGGGCACAGGCTGCCCCCCCCACCAGCTGGAGCAGGAGCTCCCAGGGACTTCCGGTCCACAGTGGACACCCACAGAGAAGGGGCCGAGCTGTTTCCTCCACTCTGGTACCCAGCAGGACTGGTGGGCCTTCCTAGAGACCTGGTCTCTGCCAGCTGGGTGTCCCTGCTTCAGCGCCTTCTCCTTGGAGCTCTTTCCGTTAAACCAGGTAGAAATATGCTGTGATCCGTGAGGAGCAGACATTACTCCTGACCTGGCGTCTCCCCCAGCAGTGGTGGTGGTGGGGACGACAGCCCCAGCCGGGCACCTTCCCTCTAACTTTCCAGGGATCATTTCAACCAATAGCTTTCCCTTCCCCGCTGAAATCCAGGGATGCCCAGGGCATTTTAATATGATCTGTCTTCATTCTGATTGCATTGCTGTTGTGGGCACGTGGCTTCTCAGGTATTGTTTCGAACAATTTTTTTTTTTGAAAGGCAGAATTGCACAGTGAGAGAGACAGAGAGAAAGGTCTTCCTTTACCGTTGGTTCACCCCCTAAATGGCCGTTACAGCCGGCACACTGCACCAATCCGAAGCCAGGAGCCAGGTGCTTCTCCTGGTCTCCCATGCGGGTGCAGAGCCCAAGCACTTGGGCCATCCTCCACTGCACTCCCAGGCCACAGCAGAGAGCTGGACTGGAAGAGGAGCAACCGGGACAGAATCCAGCACCCCGATTGGGATTAGAAGCCAGGGTGCTGGTGCTGCAGGCAGAGGATTAGCCTAGTGAGCCATGGCACTGGCCCATCACCTTTGTTTTAACATTTGTTCTCTGTCTTGGGAAAAATTGGAAGTGTATCTACCATCAGTCCTTCCCCTCACCTCCCTTTGAGTTTCCCCTGCTTCTCACTTCTTATTTCAGACATGCATCATGGAGCAAAATCTGAATTTGATGAGCTTGATCCAGACCCTTGGCAAATCAGGGAGCTGAAGTCAGGGCTGGATCAGGAATCCAATCTGTCCTCCCTAAAGCCCCCGTCTCTCCAGCTGCCTACTCTCCTGAGTGCACACGGTTCCCAGACAGGGGGTGGTGGTGGGAGAGGAGTGGAACGCTGTGGCTTGGGCAGCAGGAACAAAAGTGCAGACAACCAGGAACCATGGAAAGAAGTGCTGGGCGGGGCACAGGAGGCTGCAGATGGGGCAGATGGGCAGTCTGAATGAAATGTTGGATGAGGAGCGATAAAGATGACTTCAACTTTGAGCTACTCCTTGGGAGTTATCAGTGGGAAGCAGGGGCTCGGCTGCATGAGTTCTTAGGTCATCAAGTCATTGGTGTGTGGCTGGGTAGGTAAGGCAAGTGTCTGCACACAGCACTATTTCTGACCTTGGATCCAGAATGGAACCCATAGTCTTGGAGAGGGTCATACAGGACATAGCTTGGGAAAATACTATGAATTGTGGGTTCTGTTATCCATTTGGGAGACCCGGGATGTATGGGAACTTTTCCACAATTCTGAAGACTCCAGCACTCAGGCTGGTGAACCCAAAGCCTCCCCAAAGTCATTTGACAAGAAGTCTCCTTCTTTAAGAATACTAATTACAGGGTCCATTGCTGTGGTGTAGTGGGCTAAGCCTCCACGTCCTGTGCCAGTTTATGTCCCGGCTGCTCCTCTTCCAATCCAGGCCTTTGCTACGGCCTGGGAAAGCAGTGGAAGATGGCTCTAGTGCTTGGGCCTCAGCACCTGGCATGGAAGACACAAAAGAAACTCCTGGCTCCTAGCTTCATATAGGCTCATCTCCAGCCATTGCAGCCATCTGGGGAGTGAACCAGCGGATGGAAGACATTTCTCTCTGCCTTTCCCTCTCTCTGTCTATAGTGCTACCTCTCAAATAAATAAATTTTAAAAAGAATAAATCATCATTTATAAAAAAATAAAATAAGCCGGCGCCATGGTTCACTAGGCTAATCCTCCGCCTTGCGGCGCCAGCACACTGGGTTCTAGTCCCGGTCAGGGCACTGGATTCTGTCCCGGTTGCCCCTCTTCCAGGCCAGCTCTCTGCTGTGGCCAGGGAGTGCAGTGGAGGATGGCCCAAGTGCTTGGGCCCTGCACCCCATGGGAGACCAGGAGAAGCACCTGGCTCCTGCCTCCAGATCAGCGCGGTGCGCCGGCCACAGCAGCCATTGGAGGGTGAACCAACGGTAAAGGAAGACCTTTTTCTCTGTGTCTCTCTCTCTCACTGTCCACTCTGCCTGTCAAAAATGAGAATAAAAATAAAAATAAATAAAATAAAAATTATTACAGTGTTTTTCCTTAAAGGGAAAGGGCTTATTGGGAGAAACTCAGCAGACAAGAGGGAAGAGGGAAGAGGGAAGAAGGAGAAAGAGAGAAAGAGATCCCGAGAGACAGCAAGAGAGAAAGAGCAAGAGCCTAAAAGAGAGAGAGACAGAGAGATGGAGAGAAAAGAGCCACGAGTTCAGGAACTACAGTGATGTTGTGCCAAGAACTTAGTATCTGGGCAAAACAATTTATTTGAAAGTGATAGCTGGCCCTGTTTTAACTGTGGTTATCAGGGATTTTTGGCCAACAACAGCATGTTTCCATAATGGTACCTGTAAGCAAAACTCCTTTCCTGGAACCCATCCCCATGCTGTAGGAGCTCACTGTCTTGTGATGACAATGGCCCTCAAGACCCTGCCACACTTCCTGTGTGCTTTGTCCTTGCATTGTCTGTGATCCTCACAAAATCCCACAGGATGGATAACACTGTCCCGTTTCGTGGATGAGTAAACTGAAGTCAGGCAAGTGGCTGAGCCAGGATTTGAAGGATCTGAAGCAAAGTCTGGGTGACTCTAATGCAGGGTTCATTTCCACCATCCTGCACCAACTGTGAAAAATAAAGCACATTAAAAGAATACAGAACAATGTAAAAAGCCTAGAAGTGTGGCAACCTCATGAGTTATATACAGGGAACTTAAATTATAGATTGAAGATTAGTACCAGGAAGGGGAAAAACACCTGAAAATTATCGGTGCCTGTTATTTTTATTTTTCCATCATAAATAAGGCCACAGAGATTTGGAAAAATGACATGACTTACACAAGATCATGTGGCCAGCTGGCCTCAGAGTCGGTCCCCACAGTCAACAAGCTAAGACTCCCCAAAATGCTCAACCTGCACCATGAGGGTGAAGACGACACCCCAGCACCACACACACACACACCTCATTCCTTCTAGGAGAAGCAGAGGCTGTCCCGTTCACCTGTGCCTGCTGAGGCACCTAGCCCAGTGCCGGCACAGAGGTGAGCAGGAGCTGAGATACTGTTCCCAGTTCCCCTGAATCTGCAGGTGGGAGACCATCTTTGTAGGTGTAGCTGAGAACCCAGGGCTCCCAGCGCTCTCCCCAAAGTCTCCTCCACACATCGCGTCTGCTCTCCAGACTCCCTGCCTCCGGTCCAGCTCTGCTGGCTCGGAGCGGCCGGGGAAGGCGGCAGCCCAACATGCTGCGCTCCCAGACACGCTGGCAGACGCTGTTTAGCTCAGCTCCAGCCTACAGACTGACGTTATCCTCAGCCCACCCCTTCCCCGGGGAGCTCCTTCCCCACCCTCCTTCCCCCTCCTTTCTTTCTTATTATTGCAAATTGACAATTCATAATTGTATAAATTTATGAGGTACAAAGTGATGTTATGATTCATGAATACAATGTGCAATAATTAAATCAAGCTAGTTAACATATCCATCACCTCTAATACTCGATGCTTTTTGTGGTGAGAACATTTGAAATGCACTCTAAGAATTTTGAAGTGTGTGATATTATTTGACTGGATTCTCCACACTGTGCAATGCTTCCTCTGTCTGAGATATTTCCAACTATGACCATCATCTCCCACTCCTCTTCTCCCTGTTGCCTGTGTACCATTGACTCTCTGTTTGGGTGAGCTCAATTGTTTTAAATTCCACATGTAAGTGAGAATATGTGGATTTTTCTTTCTGTGCCCGGCTTACTCAGTCACCATAATGTCCCCCTACATTCATCCACTTGTTGTAAATGACATAACTCCCTTCCTTTGAAAGGCAAGTTGCATTCTGTTGTGTACATCTATCACATTTGCCTTTCCCATTAATCTGTTAATGGGCACTTAGGTTAATTCAATAATTTCGTTATTGTGAATAGCGCCATAATAATCATCTCATTTTACATAGAGAAAGCATTATGTAAAATTCCACACTCTGGCATGACATGGGACTCTCGTGGGTACAGAGGAGTGTGCCTCATATCCAAGTGGGCGTACCTGAGTGGCCCACAGCTAACGTGGGATTCTATGGTGGAAAACCAAGACAGAAGATCCTTCCTCTAGGATCCGGAAGTAGGCAAGCGTGCCCCACCCCCAGTTCTGGAACAAGCTGCTAGAAGGCCTTGCCACAGCGGTTTGGCAAGAGAAGAAAAGAAAAGGCATCCAGATGAGAAGGGAAGAAGTGAATTGTCATTGTTTGCCGACAGCATGATCTGATAGGTGTATTTTAAAGAGTCCTACAGATAGCGCCAAAAAACTGGTAGAACTAGTATAGGTATACTGTCAAGTTGTAGAGTATAAAACCAACACACAAGCTATCTGAAGAGAACAATCCCATCTAAAATATTTGCAAGGAAAACCAAAAATTAAGAGGAATTAATTTTTTAGATTTAACAATTTTTAAATATTTTGCCATGTTCATTTCATATGTAAATTGCATATACACACAGAATATTTTTCTTGAGAATGGGAATATTAATATTCATGACAAGGATCATAAAGTGAGGAAAGAAGGGTATATCATTATGTAGAGGGTATAAATCAGTGAATTTGTATCACAAACAATATGACATCCACATACATTTTATGCTGGGTCTATGCATTAAGTTCTATATGTAAGAGAAAACATGTGGAATTTATCTTTCTGAGTCTGGCTTATTTCACTTAGTACAGTAGTCTCCTTTTCCATCCATTTTATTGCAAATGTCAGGATTTCCTTCTTTGTTATGGCTGAGTAATATTCTATCATGTATTTCCCTCATTTTCTTTATCCAGTTATCAGTTTATGGACATCTAGGCTGATTCCGTATCTTTGCTACCGTGAATTGGCCTGCACCATACATGGGTATGCAGTTATTTCTTTCATATGCTGATTTCATTTCCTTTGGATCTATTCCCAGAAGTGGGAGAGCTGGGTCATATGATAAATCCAATTTTAGTTTTTGAGGACTCTCCATACAGTTCTCCCTAGTGCATGCCCACCAACAGTATATTAGGGTCCCCTTTTGCCCGCAGCCTTTCCAGTATTTGTTATCTCTTGACTTTTGGATAATAGTCATTCTAACTGGAGGGAGCTGGTACTTCATTGTCTTTTTTATTTGCATTTTTCTTATGGTTAGTGATCCTGAGCGTTTCTTCACGTGTGTGTTTCTACTTGTGTTTCTTCTTTTGAAAGAGTCTACTCAGCTCCAAACTTTGCCCATTTTATAATTGGATTGTTTGTTTTGTTGTTGAGTTTTTGAGTACCTTATGTATCATGGATATTGATCCTTTATTGTATGCAGTTTGCCAGTGTTTTCCCTCATTCTGTTGGTTGTCTCTTCACTTCATTATCTGTTTCTTTTGCTGTGTGCCTTATTAGTTTGATAGTCTCATTGGACATTTTCTTGCTCTTATTGCCTTGCCTTTGGGATCTTATCCAAAAGGGATTGCTTATACCAACATCTTGGAGTGTTTTCCCTATGGTTTCTTTTAATTTTTTGATAGTTTTGGATCTTACGGTTGTTTTTTGTTAAGATTTATCAGTTTACTTGAAAGGGAGACAGAGAGGGAGACTTTTTATTTGCTGATTTTCTCCCCAATGGCCTCAACAGTCAGAACTGGGCCAGGCTGAACCAGGAGCCCCAGCCTCTATCCGGTCTCCCACAGTGGTGGCAGAGGCCCAAGCACATGGGCCATCTTCCACTGCTTTTGCAAGCACATTAGCAGGAAACTGGATTGGAAGCAGAGTGGGGGGAATCAAACTGACACTCCAGGATGAGATGCTGACATCACAAGCAGCAGCCTAACCCACTGCACCACAACCTGTATGGATATGTCCTTGATCCATTTTGAGTATATTTTTGTATAGGACGTAAGGGAGGGGTCATACTGCAAACTTCTCTGCAGAGATCCAATTTTCCCCCACGTCATTTGTTGATGAAACTCTCCTGTATCTGTGTTTTTAGCACCATTGTCAAATATAAGCTGATGGTAGATGTGTAGATTTATTTCTGGGTTTTCTATTCTGTTCTGTTGGTCTATTTTTATGCCAGTAGCAGGTTGTTTGGTTATAGTAACCCTAATAAACCTGCTAAATCCTGAAATCTCTCATTGTGTCTCTGGCTTTGTTTAAATCATTCAACGTTGCTTTGGCTATTTGGAGTCTATTGTGTTCCCATATGAATTTCTAGGTTGCTTCTTTTTTTCTAGTTCTGTGGATAATATCATTGGTATTTTGATAGGGCTTGCATTGAATCTGTAAACTGCTTTGGGAAGTATGGACACTTTGATGATATTAATTCTCCCATGAAAATAGGAGATTGCTCTATTTTTTGTGTCTTTTTTTTCACTAGTATTTGGTAATTTTTATTATAGAAGTCTTAAATATCCTTGGTTACATTTATCCTAAGGTATTTGATGTTTCTGTGGCTAAAATAGTTATATCCAAAGGAAATTTAATCCCAGAAGTGAAAGGTTGTACTCTGAAGGCTAGAAACATGGATGAGAAATTGAACAGGACAAAAATAAGTGGAATGGCTTCTGTGTTCGTACACTGGAAGCACTGATATTGTTCAAATGTACATGCTACCCAAAACAGTCTACAAGCGCAGTCCCTATCACCATTCTAATATCATTCTGAGTAAAAATAGAAAAAGAAGTCTAAAATTAAGAGTCATGAAAACTCCTGAATAGCAAAACAAGCATGACCAAAAAGAACAGGACAGATGAAATCATACTACTTGACTTCAAACTATACTACGAATCAATAGTAATTAAAAAATCAGTGTACTTGAAAGAGAGGGAAAAAAATAGACACGTGACCAATAGAGCAGGATGAAGAGCTTAGAATTAAACTCACACATGTATGATCAACTGTCTGTTGGCAACAGTGCCGTGAACCCATAATGAAGAAAGGATAGTCCTTCCATTAAATGGTGATAGGAGAATGGATATTCCCATACATAGGAATAATCTTGGACCCTTATTTCAGACTGTATACCAAAAAAATCAAAATATATTAAAGATATAAAATACAAGTTAAAACTTTAGAGAGTCTCACACCTGTGAGACTGTGATAGAAAAGATGAAAGGGAAGTGATGATAAGAAAAGAGAACATTTGAACACTGTTGGTGGGAATGTGATTTAGAACAATCCTTTTGAAAAACTAGATTGAGGTTCCTCCAAACACAAAAATAAGGCTAGGCTTTGGCATAGCAGTTAAGGTGCTGTTAGTACACCTGCATCCCCTGTCACAGTACCTTGGTTTGTTATCTGACTCCAGCTCCAAACTCTAGCTTCCTGCTAATACAAACCCTGGGAGGCAGCAGGTGATGGCTCAAATAACTGGTTTCCTGCCAACCACGAGGGAGATCAGGATTGAGTTCCTGGCTTCCAGTCCAAGCCTGGCCCCGCTCTGGCTGGCCATTTCAGGCATTTGAGGAGTGAACTAGAGGATGGGAGTTCTCTCTCGCACCCGCTCTCCTTTTCCTCAAATTAAAAAAGGGGGAGGTGGGTGGGTGGAGACTCACCCATGATCCAAAATCCTACTCTTATGTATTTACTCCAAATTTGGAATCCATTTTGAAGACATGTTCAGACTCATCATGGCATGAATCATAGCATTCTCTGCTTTCTGTGTGCTCCTTGGTCACTTACTTTTCTTTTAGTTCCTGGCTCTATGATTTGTCTGTTTCTCTTGACTTAGTCTAGAAGTATCTGTTGTTTTCTCCTAATTTTTCCTATATTTCTTAGAACACCAATCATTTTCTTCACCCCTTTCTGACAACACCATTGAAATATGCTTTATTTCTCTCTTAAACGCATCATTTGTCTTAAAAGTTTTTCTTTTTCTTTTTCTTTTTTTTTTTTTTTTTTTGACTTATTTGTTTAAGGCAGAGTTAGAGAGGAAAAAGACGGAAAGACAGAGAGAGGTCTTCCATCCACTGGTTCACTCCCCAGATGGCCGCAATGGCTGGAGCTGGGCTGACCCCAAGCTAAGAGCCAGGAGCTTCTTCCTGGTCACCCACATGGGCGCAGGAGCCCACCTACTTGGGATATCTTCTACTGCTTTCTCAGGCCGTTATCAAGGAGGGGGATCTGAAATGTAGCAGCCAGGACTCTAACTGGCACCCACTGGGATACAGCTGCCACAGGTGGCAACTTTGCCCGCTACGCCCCAGGGCCAGCCCCCTAATAGTCTGTCCCCATGCCCCTCCCCACAGCACTTTTCTCAAGGTACTTCTACAGTCTTCTTCCATTCTTCCCTCACTTCCTCTCCGTTTCTTTGATCTCGTTGTGTATTTTTCCTTTTCCAGTATTCCCCTTCCCTAAGACACATGCTGTTTGTGTAGGCAGCATTTCTTTCTCTCTTCTAACCTTTGGCATTGCCTTCCTTATACCTGGAAAACAGGACCACTGTCCCCTTACCATGGAACTGGTAAAGGTTGCAGGTTAAAGGAAACCAGTGCCATGTGCATTCTGGGACTGTCCCAGGGGCGGGTACCCCATGCCTCCTCCTTGAGCTCCTCACACATGGTGCTCTTGACATTTGGGGCTGGATCAGCCTTTGCTATGAGGGGTGTCCTGGGCACTGCCAAGCAGCACCCTAGGTCGTAACCCACTAGATTGAGTAGCGGGCATCCCCCAAATGTGGCAGCCAAAAATGCCTCTGGACATGACCAGATGTTCCCGGCGGCGGGGGGGTGGGGGGGGCGGGCAAAATCCCTTCTTTTTTTTTTTTCTTTTTTTTTTTTTTTGACAGGCAGAGTGGACAGTGAGAGAGAGAGACAGAGAGAAAGGTCTTCCTTTTGCCGTTGGTTCACCCTCCAATGGTCGCCGCAGCCGGCACGCTGCAGCCGGTGTACCGCGCTGATCTGATGGCAGGAGCCATGTACTTCTCCTGGTCTCCCATGGGGTGCAGGGCCCAAGCACTTGGGCTATCCTCCACTGCACTCCCTGGCCACAGCAGAGAGCTGGCCTGGAAGAGGGGCAACCAGGACAGAATCTGGCACCCCGACCGGGACTAGAACCTGGTGTGCTGGCGCCGCTAGGTGGAGGATTAGCCTATTAAGCCGCGGTGCCGGCCAAAATCCCTTCTAGTTGAGCACTGCTTCCCAGGTCCTGCAACCTGGAACCAGATGCTTTGGTGAGCTTTCTGACACCACAGGAGAAGGACGGGAGTAGCCCTTGGAATGCAGGTTGTCAGTGAGGATACAAGAAATACGTATTTCTCAGGAAAAACTTGTGCTTGTCTGTTTCCCCCTTTATTTTGATCTCTTTGACGTGACTTGGATTTTTTTTTGACTTCGTTTATCTCTACATCCATGCCTTTCCTTTAGCCTCTTTCACTGTAATCCAGATTTCCTTCTTGCGTGACCACCTGACACGCCTGAGTCCCAGACAACTGAATATGGCTCTGATTAAGCCCTTTAAAATGGGTTTGCAGAAGCGGCTCCGACGGCGCGCCATCTGCACCCTTGGAAAGGTCAGGGTGTCACTTGGCTGCTCGAGGGAACGCAACTTCTGGTTCCCAGGTGGTTAATGTCTGTCTGATTAGCTGTAAAACAAAATCCAGAAAATGCCAGGAGGCAAATCTCAATTCACCTTTCAGAACAATGCTCACTGCCCAGGCTAGGGATGGGGCGCCGAGAGGAGTGAGAACCGCAGCTGCTAACGCACCACAGGTAAGCCAGCAAACACTCAGCTCTGCTCCTCTGCCACAGCACCTGGGTCACCCGCATCTTTCAGCTGCTGGTTGCTGGCTGGGAGACACTTGGGTCTTACGTGCTCTGCTTTCTACTCAGCTCTGCCTTCCCACGTGACTAACAACCTGCAGCCCAAGCAGCCTGTCACATCCCTGTGCCACCATCATCTTGTCTAAGCTCCCCTTCCAGCCCACCTCTGCAACCAGGAAGCGGGCCTCTTGTTCCGTGTCTTTGCCGCACTTCTCCCCCAAATGCATCTCAGCCCCAAATCTGCTAAAAAAATTAAAGCCAAAGAATAAGAGAAACCCAACAGGCATACCCAATGAACCATCCCCTACATAAATCATCCCCACCGCCACTTCTCACTTTGCAGCAAATCTGAATATTCTGTCCTAGAAAGCCACGTGGAACACTGACTGCTTCTAGATCATGCACTGGGTGGACTCTCTGTAATCACCTCCTGCACACAGCTTTGCTGCCGCCACCATTGTTGCCGTCCTTGCCACGCGTCTCTTCCTTATTATTTTCCACATTCCGCGGTGGCAGCCCCATACACGAGCCCCTGCTTGTGAAAACTGCACTCCTGACCCCGTCGTAATGAGGGTTACGGTATAAAGAACAAACAGCGCTTCTCTCTGGCCCTCTGGTGATCACTGACGCAGCATGCAGAGAAAGCTGAGCAGAGTTTAGGATGCCGTGCGTGGCCCGGGACAGCAGTCCTGCTCACCGCCCGTGATGCAGGGCCTCTGTGCCATGGTCACTTAACTCCCTGACTGAGCCACTTACGCACCTTCGCCCCCGAGACCCCCAGTGTTGCCAACTTCTTCTTCCTGTCTTGGCCCTTCTTTTCATTTCTATCTCACAAGGTTGGTTTTTCACCAGGTCATGCAGTGATGTTTTGAACCCAGCCTGATTTGTATTTTGTGTGTGTGTGTGTGTGTGTGTCTCCTGGGCCTGTATCTTCCTCAGCTGCAGAGTAAGAAACAGAAGCGGTGTATAAGATGTGGCCCATTTGTGTGTTTGCACAAAGCCCCCAAGATGGTTTTCAGTGGCTATAAGAATGGTCAAGATTGTGGGGCCAGCGCTGTGGCGCAGTAGTTAAAGCCCCAGCCTGCAGCACCAGCATCCCGTATGGGCGCAGGTTCGAGTTCCGCCTGCTTCTCTTCCAATCCAGCTCTCTGCTGTGGCCTGGAGAAGCAGGAGAATATGGCTCAAGTCCTTGGGCCCCTGCACCCATGTGGGAGACCTGGAAGAAGCCTCTGGCTCCTGGTTTTGGATCAGCGCAACTCTGGCCGCTGCAGTCATTTGGGGAATGAACCAGCGGAATGGAAGACCTCTCTCTCTCTCTGGCTCTACCTCTCTCTGTAACTCTGCCTTTCAAATAAATAAAATAATTCTTAAAAAAAAAAGAATGGTCAAGATTGTGGCCACTGCACTGTGGCACAGTGGATTAAGCCACTGCCTGCAATGCCAGTAACCCATATGAATGCCAGTTCAAGTCCCAGCTGCTCAACTTCTGATCCAGCTCCCTGCTGATGCACCTGGAAAAGAAGCAGAGAATGACCAGGGTACTTGGGACCCTGCCACCCACATGGGAGACTCAGATGGAGTTCCAGACTCCTGGCTTCAGCTTGGCCCAGCCCCGGCCATTAAAATGGCTAGAATCTCTCTAACTCTGCCTTCCAAACAAATAAAATAGATAAATATTTAAGAAGGCAAAAAATAGAAGATTGGCCATGGTGGGTTCAGCAGATACAGTCTCCAAATCCCCAAGTTCATGTGGATCCCCTTGCCAACTCCAGTCAAAGGAGATAGTGGGTCTGCCTTCTCCGGGACCCACGTTGTCATCTGGGGCCCCCAGCTTCCCCAAACAGGGCATGTGTGTCTGACTGCCTCTCTACAAGAGCATCTGTCACTCCCCAACATTTCCTATCTCATTGCAGCAAATTATTTAAACACTACCCACTGAACCCCATCTGTCACTGCGCCCCATGGCTGTCAGGCCCCTGCCTCCCCAGGTCTGTGAAGAAACTCGCCGGCCAAGGCTCCGTGCCAAACAACAGGGCAAATTAAATCAAAGCGCACGCTGGCACCCAGGGGGAAAATGCACATCAGCTTTGACTTATTGCATGGAGCACGCTTACAAGAGAGGAAGCAGCGGCTTTTGTCACTGCAAGGGGCCATGAAAAATGAATTAGGGCTTCTGCTGAGAGAGGGCATGGAGGAGAATCTTTCATTCTGAGACGTCGTCCTCTCTCACCTTGCAAGAAGGAAAGCATAAAAGGAGAACGTGCAGTGGGTCTGAGTCTCTCCAAGGTTGGACTCTATCGTGCGGCACTCCTGAGGATGGAAAAAGGGGTGAGGAGAGGGGGAGAGGTGGACTCTGAGGGACTGAGAAGCGACCTGTGCTCCACTGCACCACTGGAGAAGAAGAACTTGAGCAGTTGGAGCTGAGAGCCAGTAGCCTTCCACTGGAAGGCGCTGGAGCAACCAGGGGTCGGGGAGATGCAGAGTCACTTCCTTGTCCTGCCCAGCAGGGCAGCCAGGCACTCCATGGGCCAAGGGATTGGATCTCCTATGAGCAGACCTTCCCTATGGTCACTCACTGGCCTGACTCTGATTCATACTTGATCTCTTTCAATTCCACACATTCCCTGCAGAGAGAAATTATTTTTGCCCATTTCACAGATGAGGGACTTCCAAAAGTTTTAAAGCGGTTGCTTGCAACGCTCTAATCTGTGGACGGTGGGGCCGAGATTCAAAACTGCATCCATCTGATTTCAAAGCCTGTTGGCCTCTCCCTTCTCCCCCATGAGACTCAGCTCATTTATTTTCCTATAATGAGGGAGGGGCCTTCAATTTCCTAATAGATTGCTCACCTGCCACAGGCATGGAGCTGGCATTTAGTATGGGCCTCGCTGCTGAGCCTTATCCACAGACACATTTGTACTTGGTGACAGCAGGAACACACCGACAGCTGCTCGGGCATTTTTAACACAACCCTTCCCAGGCAGAGCCAGGCTGGGGACAGCACGACCCCCGTCTTCCAGGAGAAGCCGAGCCATGGACCTTCTCTAATGAGAACTCAGGCTGGAATATTCAGCCTTATGTGCTGGGAGCTGCAGGTGCTTGGCCAGGAATTATTGTGTCTAGCAGAAAGGACACAGGGCAGGGGGACACGTCTTCTCTGCCCCGTCCTCCTCTTGGTTGTCAATCATCTTCTGTCACTGTAATCCTCTGTGGGTGATTCACCTGCTGTTCTCGTGCTTCTTCCTTGAGCTCAGAGTTGGGCAGGGATGCAATATCTCGAGTGCTGGCTTAAATGGCTGGTATGTTTTCCAGCAGTCTTCCACGGGCTGGTTCAGTGTTGCCAAATGGGCTTCAGTTCTTGGACTGCTGGTCCATTGCAAACAGAATGCAACCTCCAAGGAGTGTCTTTGCTTTTTGGACTCTCTCAAAACCGGGTAAGGCCAAGCCCAGTTAGTCTATTTTTGGGCTGCATCAGAGTTATTTGCAAGCCTACAGCTTCATCTACACATTTCCTAAATGTCTGGACTCAAGATAACTTTGGCCATCTTTCAGTGAACATTGTCCATACAGGGAAATCCAGTCACCTCTAGACCGAGGGCTACAGTATAAAGAGCCCACTGATCTAAAATGAACTTTTCATTTGATTCACCATTTCTGTGCAAGGGAAGCAGACAGGAACACTGCATGGGAGAGAGAATAAGGCTAAGGCTAATGGCTTTGCCAAAAAATCCTTAAGTGGATCCTTGCGTCATCACATTGAATGAATGCCCATTCCTAAGACAATGAGACACTTTCACAGATGTGACATGGTTGGATTCAGTCAAAATGGCCAAATGAGTAAGCATCTGATAGTTGTGTGTGGTGTACTTCTGTGTTTAATTCCATACGTTTCCTGTGTGTATATTGTCCTTAATTTAACTGCTAAAAATATTACCCTCCTCATTCTGAAATTATAGTAAGCACTGGCCACCTCCCATGTCTCCAGCCCTCAATGTGGGTAGGGGGACAGGCAAATTATAGATGAGAAAACTGTACCCAATGCCTCTCTCCAACAAATTATTATTTTTCTACTACAACCATGCCTTTATAATAGTGCCATCTTAACTGTGAATGTGAGTTTTGGTGGGATTAATATTCTAAAGTACTTAAATTCTAGACTACAAATGAAAAAGTAGCAGAAACCCCTGGACCTGGATGAGGAACTTTGAGGGAAACAAAGAAAAAATAAAATAAATATGGAAAGTGTGGATGGGGTAGGAGTGCAGCTATGGGGTCAGCTATGAAATGGGCCTTTAGTTTGCTACTGAGGAGTCAGCAAGGACAGTGCTGAAAGCTGTGGGAAGAATCAGTTGAAAGGACTCACCAAGAGATAGGGACGATGCACCTCAGGAAAGCAGGGGGTACTGTGTGAAAGGAAGACCAGGAAGGGAGAGGGCTGCCAACTGAGGAATTTGTTGACTCTCTAATTGACACAGAACTCAGCCTGAACTCAAAATTAAAACCTGAGTTAGGCCGGCGCCGCGGCTCACTAGGCTAATCCTCCGCCTTGCGGCGCCGGCACACCGGGTTCTAGTCCCGGTCGGGGCGCCGGATTCTGTCCCAGTTGCCCCTCTTCCAGGCCAGCTCTCTGCTGTGGCCAGGGAGTGCAGTGGAGGATGGTCCAAGTGCTTGGGCCCTGCACCCCATGGGAGACCAGGATAAGTACCTGGCTCCTGCCATTGGATCAGCGCCGTGCTGGCCGCGGCGGCCATTGGAGGGTGAAACAATGACAAAGGAAGACCTTTCTCTCTGTCTCTCTCTCTCACAGTCCACTCTGCCTATAAAAAAAAAAAAAAAAAAAAAAAAAAACCTGAGTTACCCAACCCATCCACCATTCTTTAGTTACCAGTGGAATTCACAGGGAAATCCAATGGTAAATCTGGAAGATCCTTTTAAAAATCACAAAGCCTAATCTTTCCTTTTTTTTAAGATTAAAAAAAAAACAAGCTTAGAGAAGTTAAGTGAATTTCTTGAAGTCACACAGCTAATTAGTGGTGGGACATGCTTGGATGCCAGGGAGCCAGACATTTCTTGTGATGTTTTCCTACAACAACATATGGTCTCTTTGTACCAGGTGGTTTGTAGACAATGAGATCAAAAGAAATGATTTGGGTATAAAAATTTTTTGAAATCTGTTCAAACCAGGGGTATTCACAAAAGTTCATAGAAAGTTTGTATTGTTAAAAAAAAAACTATACATGTGTATTGTTTAAAAAAAAACTATGCATGGAATAGATTTCAAAGACTTCTTTGTTGCAATGAAATAAACTTTTTTAAATTTGATTTTCCACAAAATGTTTGAAGTACTTTCATATCAACAAAAGAATGTTTACTTCTGTATGTTTTGTTTGTTTGTTTGTTTTGACAGGCAGAGTAGATAGTGAGAGAGAGAGACAGAGAGAAAGGTCTTCCTTTTGCCGTTGGTTCACCCTCCAATGGCCGCTGAGGCTGGTGCACTGCGGCCAGCACACTGCCCTGATCCGAGGGCAGGAGCCAGGTGCTTCTCCTGGTCTCCCATGGGGTGCAGGACCCAAGGACTTGGGCCATCTTCCACTGCACTCCCGGGCCACAGCAGAGCTAGACTGGAAGAGGGGCAACCGGGAAAGAATCCGGCGCCCCAACCGCGACTAGAACCCGGTGTGCCGGCGCCTCGGGCAGAGGATTAGCCTAGTGAGCCGTGGCGCCGGCCACTTCTGTATGGTTTTTAAGGCAGTTCTGCAGTTTTACTTTGGACAAGAGTGTCTCAAAGCATGCACGTGATGTAATTAGAAGCTAGAGAAACAAGACGAATGAAAGACAGTGTAAGCATCAGGAATGGTGTTGAGCTGAAAATTCGGTGCAAATCCGGTTCCTCGGGTTTGACTTGTCATCTGTAGTTGGTACAACTAGACTATAAAATATTTCGAAAGAAGATTTTATTCACAATCTGGCCAAAGCCGACTTGCCGACTTGGCTGCAGATCAGCAGCAAAAGAGGGTCACCAGATGGGGACGCCTTCGTCTCCAGGGCATGGCTGCAAATGCAGACGAGTTTTAGGTGTTGGCAGGGAGCACCAGGGAGCCTTCTGTTCAGATGTGCCCCGAGCCCAGTGAGTCCTACGCCGGAGCCCTGCTTGGAGAGTGGCTTAGCCTCGGCTTGCCATGGTGCGTGGCTGGGCACCACTCGGAGGCCCTCCTTCTTTAGGTGCAGAAGGTGGAGCCGTTTTCCACTCGTGTGTGAGTGGTGCCATGGGAGGGGTGTGTGCTAGGAGTCACAGGATCTGGCTGCCTCCCCAGCTTTCCTGTTTTAGCTGTATGCTGCTGAGTGAGTCTGCTGATGACATGTGAAATGAAGTTGAGACCACTCGCCCCTTTCGTGGAGGGCTGCCCAGTGCACTAAGCCACTATCTCTTTCCTCTCCTGTAGGGAATGTGGGCTTTTCCATCCCAGACAATGACCATTCTGTGGCCAGGGATGACAGCTAGCTTCCTTTCCCTACCAGAACTGCCAAACAAGCTCCCAAGAGCCCTCCAATATTCCCTCACCCCTCTGAGCCTTGGTTCCCTCCTTCGCGAAATCAGCGAGGTCATGGCCCCCATCCCACACTCGGGAAGGAGGGGAGAGAGCACTCCATGAGAACCACGTGGGATGTGCTTGGGGCATGGGTAGAAGGCCAGAGAGGAGCACACCGAGGGCTCACAGACACAGCTCCCATTCTGCTGCTGGGAGGAGACCTAGCTCCTTCCTTTTGCTTACAGTTCTTTGAAGAGCGTGCTGACCACTAGGACAAGCATTGATCCTGGAAGAGGCAAGACTCAGGATCCTATTTGTTCGGTGTGAACTGGTTTGATGCAGAACTGGCAATACAACTGGCCACGTTCCAGGTCCTCTGACACATCTCTGAAGGTTGAAGACAAGAGCGTGGAAGGCCATGTGGCACAAAGATGGAACGCGTGCACCTCATTGTCTGGAGAACAGATGGCTTCCAGGTTTCAGCTGCCAGTCAAGCCGTTCTAATAGAACAGGAGCAGAGAGATTTCAATAGGAGAAATGCGTATAAATATTGTGAGCGGAGGAAGGGAGAAGGCAGAAGGACCGTGTTTGACTTGTCACAGCACGGAAACTTTCAGAGAACTTTTAACTGCAAACTCGTAGGGCTGAGGCAGGCAACTGGGTTGGATTCACTGACAGCTGCTAATGCGTAGCCTGCCCCAGGAGCACAGGAGGCTGAGCTGCAAGAAGGGAAGCCCCCATTGGTCTGGTTGGCTCCACATCAATGCCCACAGCAGTCCCGTGCAGTGAGGTTCAGCTCTCTGCTCCCCTGCCGGCCTCCTGCCTAAAAGAATCCAGAGGCCCTGCAGGTCGAGTGTGCCCTGCTGCTGCCTTACCGACCAGGGCAACTCAGAAGTCAGCTCCTCCACCTGGCCCTCTGGGGCAGCACGTCCCACTGCCCGAGGCTGTGCTCTGGCCCTGCACAGCAGGGTCTTGTCAGTTCACTGCTTCCAGTCCTGCAGTGCTTAGCCATCTCACCCAGAGAGCAAGCTTGCCCACTCCTCCCTTTGGACACCCTGATCCTGTCAGACGGCTTTCTGCCTTTTCTCGAATGCGTCCTGTACCCTCCTACCCCAGGACTTTTGCCCTTGCTGTTGCATCTTCCTGAAACACTTTTTTGCCATAAGCATCTGCGTGGTTCCCTCTCTCGTTTTCACTGAACTCTTCAATGAAACGTCTTTATTTTATCAATTTGTCTTCCCATCCCAGAACTCCTATCCCATGTGCTTGTTTTTCCCCCCACTAATCTTTATCGCTGTCTATATTCTGTATGTCTGTTTATTTACTCGCTGTCTCACCACCTTGCTTTGTGAGCCCCCTGAGGGCAAGACTCCTGTCTATTTGGTTCATCCTTAGACGTGATCATCTCGTTGTGCTGTGATGGAACACCCCAGCCTGAGCGGATTGGACACTAACATTTGTCCCTCTGAGCTGTGCAGACTGGGAAGTCCAGGAGAAAGCGACCTGCAGAGTCTGTGGCTGGTGAGGCTCACTCCGCCTCCATCCTGTACTCTGCCATTTCTCCCTTGTCTCTTCTCATGGTGAGGCTCATCCTATCCACGAGGGCCTACCCTCACAAACTGTCACCACACCGACATACGGGCTTTAGAGGGATGCAGATCTTTTGTTCATAGCTTTTGCCCAAGACCTCCCAAAATTCTACCCCAACTGCCTCCGTGGTCTGAACTCATTCCACAATGAACTCTGAGGTTTTAAAGTCCAAAGTCTCATCTAAACACTGTGTGAACCAGCTGTGTCTGAGGCTGAAAGTGTGATTTGTCTGGAGGCAAAATTTCTTTCCAGCTGTCAACATGTCAAACTAGCCAAGTTATGTGTTTCCAAAATGCAATGGTGGGGAAATCCCATTCCAGAAAGGAGAAATAGAAAAGAAGGCAGGAGTGATGGGTCCTTGTAGTGCAGACTACAAGGAAAACTCCACTAGGTCTTAAGGCTCAAGAATAATTATCTTTTATTTTACATTTATTGATTGATCTGAAAGCCAGGGTTACAGAGAGGGAGAGACACTGAGTGAGAGATCGTCCATCTGCTGGTCCTCTCTCCAAATGGCCACAACAACCAGGGAAGGGCCATGCCAAACCAGGAACCTGGGACTCCCTCCAGACCTACCACATGGGTGGCAGGGGTCCACATACTTGGACAATCTTTTACTGCTTTTCCAGGTGCATTAACAGGGAGCTGAATGGGACACAGGGCAGCAGAGACTTCAGCCAGTGCTCATATGGAATGTTGGCATCACAGGCCGCAACTTCTTTTTAACATTTATCTATTTATTTGAGAGGCAGAGTTACAGACAGACAGACAGAGAGACAGAGAGGGAGGTCATCCATCCACTGGTTCACTCCCTAAATGGCTTTAACAGCTGGGCCAATCTGAAAGTAGGAGCCAGGAGCTTCTTCCAGGTTTCCCACACAGGTGCAGGGGCCCAAGCACTTGGGCCATCTTCTGCTGCTTTCTCAAGCCATAAGCAGAGAGCTGCATTGGAAGTGGAGCAGCAGGGACTGGAACCATTACCCATATGGGATGCAGGCACCATGGCAGAGGCTTAACCTACTATGCTACAGCGCTGGTCCCACGGGCAGTGACTTGCACCCTCCTCATGCCCACTGCACCACAATGCCAGCCCCAAGAACTTTGGTTCAGGCCTGTCAGACCTTGTCGGGTGACAGTCCCACACCCTCAGCTCTGCAGTGCCAGGGCTATGCCTCCACAGGCCTGGGCAGCTCCAACATCAGTGCTTGTAAGGAGGCCATCAGCCCGTTGGAGCCAAGGGGATGTTCCTCTTGCCCTCACTCTAACTGAGCACTCAGCTCTGATAGTCTACGAATCACCTCCACGGTCATTCTTTTTTTGTCATAAAGAACAGAGCACACTGAAGGTAAGAAGCTCATTGGGCTCATCCTGTAAATTTCAAGGAGTCAGACTACCTTCCTGCATTCCAGCCCCCCAAACCATCAGCTTTACCACCAGCGGAGCTCGTTAGCTCTGTGGTTCACAGCCACAGGCATCTTCATCCCGAGGTCAGTCAGTTGTACCTTCAGGACTCTCTTCCAAACACAGTTTCCCTTTCTGTAGTATGGGACAGCTGAGAATTCTTATGTTCAAATCCCTATGTTCTGGTTCTTTTTTGTTGAGCAATTCCATCGTCAATTCATTTCTCACCTTTCACAGTTGACTGTAAGAAGTCAGGAGGAGCCAAGCGGCTCCTGCAACACACAGCTTAGAAATCTCCTAAGCTAAACAGCCAAACTCTGCATTCACCAAGTCTACCTTCCACAAAGTGCTAGAACACGAACACAAATTCAGCCAAGTGACTGGCCATTGTGTAGCAAGACTTGCCTTTCCTTCAGTTTCTAATGACATGTTATTTATGTCTGTCTACCCTGTTATCAGAATGGCCTTTGCTATTCATATTTCTATCAAGGTTGTGTACATGGTTATGTATTCTCTGAGCTAATGGAAGCTTTCTTTCCAGCCATCCTATTTCTATCTAAGCTCTTACCATAATCACCTTTATCATGCTTTTCACAGCAGCACTGGCTTTCTGTAGCATGCAACTCACAACTCTTGCAGTTTCTAGCAGCCACCTAATTCTAAAGCTGCTTCCACATTTGTGGGAGACTTTTTACAGGGTCATCCCACACTTAGCACCTGTTTCTCTATCCTCAATAACTATTATAGGTTTTGACACATAGGTGCTTAATTAGTGAGAACTCTCATTCACTCCTTTTGCAAGTTTTCCTTCTAAATATATGCACATATATAGATAGAAATAGATATATCCAAATGTATCCATATATATCCATATATATATATATATCCTTTTATATAAATGCACATAACAGTCAAATCATGTATCCTGGACTTAAAATTCTATAACTATGTTTTAAACTTAACACTATACAAGAACGAGGTAATGTTCTTGTATAAAGCATTCAATATTCATTTTAGTGTTGAATATGTTGTAATAAGGCCTTCATGGAATGTATTAAGCTTTGTAATACATTGTAATGTCTAATGTTTTCTCTTTGAGCAGTACCTCTCAGAATGCCTCAGCCACACAGATGTTTGTGTGTAAATACAAGGGGATGTTTCCATTGCCTGGATTCCTACTTGAGAATGTCTTGGTCATAGGACACTTTTATTTTAAATAGTTATATTGCCAGTGAGATGGCTCTCCAAACTGGCTATATCAGTTAGCAATCTCACCAATGCATAGAAGTACCCATTTTCCCTCCCCTCAACCCTTAACAAATGCTTTCAATAATTTACATTTCTGCTGAAGTGATAGGAAATTGCGCTTATTTTCATTTGCATATTCCAGCTACTAGGGAAGTTATTGTGCATATTTTTTTTTCATTTCGTATGTTTATTGAGTGTTTGTGTTTCTTCTGTGAATTGCTTGTCCATGTTCCCCATCCACTTTCCTATTGGGTTGTTTGTCATTTTAAAAATTGATTTCCCAGAGTGCTGCATATATTATACATGTTAACTCTTTGTTACACACATTCCTTCCAGTCTGTCTCTTGTCTTTTACATTTTGTAAAATAGCATTTCTCTTGCAACGATTTCAGGTTTGCCTCTAATAAAAATCTGTCAGTCTTTTCTTTCTTGACGTCATCTTTTCGTGTGTTGCTTAGGCAGGCTTGCGCACACGTATACGGATTGTAGAATCTCATAAGTCATCTTAGATCCCTTAAAAAATAAAGGACAGATATAAAGAAATGAATGAATGAATATAAGAAGCATGCCTCCAAGACAGTAGTATCTTATATTTACATACTGCTCTTACTTCCCAAGTGTTTTCAACTTTATTATCTCATTACTCAGGTCTTGAAATGCATCTGATAGACAGAACTGCCAAAGGCAACCTCAAGCAGCTGCTCATGTATTTACCTCCACTCCTTCTGCTGCCACCCCTGGAGGATTGTTCTAGCCTCTCTCGCTTTGTAGCCTTGGAGCCACAGCCCAGCCCCAAAGTTCCTGACTATCCCAGAGCACTCCCTGGGTCATCAGCACATCATTGCAGGTATAGATGAGGACTGAGCCACCTGCGAGGCATTTCGGTGTCCTCTGCCCCCTGTTAATTGAGGATTGGTTGCTGATTCTTTCTTGGCATCATTCATCCCGGTGTTTACAATTCCTACGATTTAACCCCAAGATGGAGGGCAGCTTGAGATGGCAGATGTACAAATGCTGCCCCGTGTGGAAGCTAAGAAGCGAGAGCAGAGAGGAGACAGACTTCTCATCCTCACGTCCGTCCAAGCAGCCATACCCTTGGCTGGTTATGTACTCACAGGCTGAGTTGCACACGGAATGTTAGAATGAGGAGCGATGACAAGCCAGGCCTTGATGTCTGCAGCGGACAGCTGAAGTGAGAGCATCAGCCAGCTCCTCTGTGTCCCTGCCGTGGAGCTGTTGGACAAGTAATTTTCACTTTCCTCTTAGTATTTGTCTTTTTTAAAGTTGTATTTATTGATTTGAAAAGCAGAGTGGCAGAGAGAAAGGAAGAGATCTTCTATCGGCTGATTTACTCTGCAAATGGTCACAACAGCCAGGGCTGGGCCAAGCTGAAGCAAGGAGCCTGGAACTTCATCAGGGTCTCCCACGTGGGCAGCAGAGGCCCCCATCTTCGAATGCCTTCCAGGTTCATTGGTTGAGAGGTGGATTGCAAGCAGAGCAGCCAGACTCGAAGTAGCATCCTGATATGGGATGTTGGTGTCACAAGTGGTAGCTTAACTCACTGGACAACAGCATCAGTATTTGTCTCTTAAGAACAATAACATTATAATCTACTCTTAGATCCTAGGATTGTTGTGTGTATTAAATTCTCACATCGCATGTTGAACTTGGTTAACACACAAGGAAAGCCAGTCATTTTTACAGAAATAGAGAAAGGAGGGATTGGTGTTGTGGCGCAGTTTGGAGCACCAGTTCAAATCCCAACTGCTCTGCTTCTGATCTAGCTTCTTGAAAATATGCCGGCCGGTGCCGCAGCGCAATAGGCTAATCCTCCTCCTGTGGCACCGGCACAACAGGTTCTAGTCCTGGTTGGGGTACCGGATTCTGTCCCGGTTGCCCCTCTTCCAGGCCAGCTCTCTGCTGTGGCCAGGGAGTGCAGTGGAGGATGGCCCAAGTGCTTGGGCCCTGCACTCCATGGGAGACCAGGAGAAGCACCTGGCTCCTGGCTTCAGATCAGCGCAGTAGGACGGCTGCAGTGCGCCGGCCACGGCGGCCATTGGAGGGTGAACCAACGGCAAAAGGAAGACCTTTCTCTCTGTCTCTCTCTCTCACTATCCACTCTGCCTGTCAAAAAAAAAAAAAAAAATATGCCTGGGAATGCAGCGGAGGATGGCCCAAGTGCTTGGGCCTCTGCCACCCACATAGGGGGTGCCCAGACTCTTTGCTTTGGCCTCGACTATCCCCAGTCATTGCTGCCATTTGGAGAGTGAACCACTGGGTGGAAGATCTCTCTCTCTCTCTCTCTCTCTCTCTCTCTGTCTTTCCCTCCATCCCTCCCCCCTCTCTCTCTGTCTCCACCATTCTGCCTTTAAAATATGTGAATTTTTTTAAAAAAAGTAAAAGAGAAGATAAGGGCGTTTGACATAGCAGTTACAAAGCTACCTGGAGGGGCCAGAGCTGTGGCGTAGTGGGCTAAGCTTTCGCCTATGGCACTGGCATCCCATATGGGCGCAGGTTCATGTCCTGTCTGCTCTGCTTCGAACCAGCTCTCTTCTGCTTATAGCCTGGAAAAGCAGTGGAAGATGGCCCAAGTGCTTGGCCCCTGCACCTGCATGGGAGACCTGGAAGAAGCTCCTGGCTTTGGATCAGCTTAGCTCCAGCTATTGCAACCATTTGGGGGAGTGAACCAGTGGATGGAAGACCTTTCTCTCTGACTCTCCCTCTCTCTGTCTGTAACTCTACCTCTCAGATAAATAAATAAAATCTTTAAAAAAGAAGGAGCTTCCTGGAACAGCTGCATCCCGTGTCAGAGTATCTAGCCTCGAGTCCCAGCTCAGCGTCCAGTTTTCATTCCTGCTGGTGCACACCATCAAGGCAGCATGATGAGTGAAGTAGTTCAGCCCCTGCCACCCACGTGGGAGACCTGGCTCCTAGGTTCAGTCATTGCAGGCCTTTGGGAAGTAAATCAAAGATGGGAGTTCTGTGTGCCTGTGTATCTCTGTCTCTTTCTTCTCCTTACCTTTCAACTATTTTTTTAAAAAATAGGAATATCCATATTAAAAACAAAAATTTCAAAACCTCCGATGTTGTTGAGAGGGTGTGGCATTTTTACGCAAACCATTTTTGGCTTTGGTGTTTTCCCACCATGACCTTGGGTAAATTACAAAAGTCCTCTGACAAGCTGAAGTTCTTTCCTGGCCTGCAGGGACCCTAACATCTTCTCTGGTCTTGTTCCAGGAACCGCCCAAACTCTCCATTGCCTCTCAGTCTCTCAAGTAGTAGCTGTCTTGTAACAGTCGGGATTCTTGGCTTGCAAAAACCAACACTAACTTTAATGTAAGCTGTAAGAGAGCTTCAAAAAGTTCCTGGAAAATGTATGATTAAAAATCTGCATCGGTTTCAAAATATTTTTGCACAAGTGTAAATTTGTCTTTTAGTTCCACATTTCCGCCGTTTTTCTTAGTCTTTTTGCTTGTATTATTGGAAACCTGGGGGCCAGAATTGATAGAAATCTGGGTGAAATGCAGGGAGCCTGGCAGCTGAGGAGGCTTGCCAGGAGGATAGGAGCACAGAAGTAAGGATGGTGACACTAACGATGACGATGATGATGGTGACCAATTCAACTACCCACACAGAGGTTGGGCTTCAGACAGTAATCTAAGCATTTTCTGTGTATTCATGCATTCGGTTCTAACAGCAACCCAAATGAGATGTGTACTATTATGCTACCCATTTCACAGAGGAGGAAACTGAGGCAGGAGCAGTATGTGAAGGTCAAAGGAACCCTCCCAGCAAGTGAAGAGCTGGGACTCAGATCTCAGCTATGGGCTGCAGGTGGAGCCATTCCCCACCAAAGAACACTGTCAGGATTCTCCACCTGTCCTGGCTCAGGATGCCCAGAAGGTGGCTTGTAGGCCAATATCCCATCTGATGACTGCTTTTCCAGGGGCAGTCCAGGGAAGGAAGCCTGGGGTGGGGGTGAGGGGGCACGAAGCAAGCAGAACAGGAACAAGAACAAGGGGCTGTTTCGTGAGAGCCACTTTCACACCGGGCCACTTGGTCTCTTGAGATAACACGGAGGACTGTGAAACACCCGCACTCCAGGACACTCCTGGGGAGGAGAGGTAGAGGCTGCTCAGCCGCCTCGTGCTGATCTGCAGTCTCGGGCTGCTTGAAGCCCACACTGACGACATCAACACCCCGTGCCTGCATCTGCTGTGTTTCCCCCAATCTCCCAGTTGGCCAGGGAATCCCTGGGACAAGGCCGGCCAGGGTGCCACTGACCGTGGCTGCCGAGGCTCCAGGTTGCAGTCCTGGAGCAGGGCGAGCCCCCTGCAGTGGCCATCCCTGCTCCAGAGCACAACCCTGCAGGAGCAAGCGGGAGCTGGAAGGATTACATGAGCTGAACAAGGTTTTGTCGCCATTTAGATGTGGTGGTGAAGACAGGAACCCAGTATCCTGAATCTTCCAGAAATCCTGGGCTTGTACAGCAGTTGGGGGTTGGGTGGGAAGAGTTACAGAGAGGGAAGCCAGGGAGGTAGGAGCGGGCGGACTCTGGCCACTTGTTTGGGAATCAGCTCATAGAATGGTCAAAACTGACTTGGTGGTAGACGTACAAACCGGTCAGTCCTCATCAGGAAAGTTGGAGCATCGCATTCTGATGAAACAACCTGCCCTGATATCCAGGTAATGCAGAGGAAACGTGCAAGGAGCACCCTCCCCCCACACCACTTATCCTGGCTCCTGTGGGCTAGCACCTTTGCACATGGACAAACAATGTCTTACATGTATACACTGTGCTCCATTTCCTGGAAGAGCAGGATCAAACGCATGTTCCTTGCAAAAGCTTGTTTAGTTACGGCAAGGACTCGGTAGAGGACAGCCAGGAGGTGCAGTCCAGGAAATATCGTGTCTTAGAGCAGAGCTGGTGCTTTAGCAATGCTGCTGCCCAAATGCTGTGAAGATGTCTGGAGATTCATTATCCTGTAGACACACACACTCCTCACTCTGGCGGCACAGCTGTCAGTCTACTGGAACTTGCATGATCCCACCACCCGTCCTTATTCAAACCCACACCCAAGTCCTCTTCTGAGGCATTTTCCTGTCTGTGCCTAGACTCCAGTTGTCTTTCCTTGAAAACTCATTGCAAATCATCACCTTATCCATGCAACTTTCCCTGTGCATGGCAAGTGGGTGCTCCCTTCAATATTCAGTGAAGATGTTAATATGGCCGAGAGTCAAAGACAGCACCAAAGCCAGGCTTCTTGTCCTTGTTTCTGCTTGGAAGATACTCTTAAAAGCAAAGGATCAGGGGCTGTCACTGTGGCATAGGAGGTTAGGCCTCCGCCTGCAGCACTGGCATTCCAGATGGGCACCGGTTCAAGCCCCACCTGCTCTGATTCCCATCCTGCTCTCTGCTATGGCCTAGGAAAGCGGTGGAAAAATGGCCCAAGTACTTGGGCCCCTGTACTCATGTGGGTGACCCAGCGGAAGCTCCTGGCTCCTGGCTTCAGATTGGCTCAGCTCTGGCTGTTGCAGCCATTTGGGGAGTGAACCAGCTGATGGAAGACCTCTCTCTCTGTCTCTCCCTCTTTCTCTTTGTAACTCTGCCTTTCAAATAAATAACTAAATCTTTTTTTTTAAAGCAAGAGGCTAGATCTTGGGATGTTAGCACAAGTGTTAACACCTACAGTGCTGTAATACTCATGGTGAACACATGTTTACAGAGCACACTCAATGTGCAATGTTTGTGCTGATGTGAGCCAGGAGCTACATTAACACAACAGGTCCAGATCGAGACTTTTAACTTAGGTCTGCACAGTAATTACAGCCTAGATCTGAAACAGTTTGTCTTGTGGGGTGATCTCCTAGGATATGATATTTTTCTTCCCCACAGATCTGCTGTTACCATATCTCATCCTCAGGTCTACGTGAGAACAGCAAAAGGCAAAAACGTGCTGAGTTCTCCTTTGAGCCAGGCACCGTGCTGCCCACAGACATTATTATCTTATGGTAATCTGTATCATAGCCATACAAAGTAGACATGATCCTCATTTGTCCAGAAAAATTCAGACTCCATTAAGATTATGATTAAAATGTAGCATCACACACATAATCGTCAAACACCTTCTGCATCTTGTTTTATTTTTGTTTTAGAAGTTTGGCATAGGATCTTGTTTGATGGGAGGAAAGGCTGCCCATATGTTCAGGGTTGGCTGATGACTAATTTAAGTGTGTGTGGCAGTGCAGTGGAGGGGAGGGGGTGCAGGGTGTTGGGGGGGGATTCAGCAATGAATTTAAGACAAACTTGCATCATTTTAATGCTAATTTTATCTTTCCAAAATAAAGGAGCCCAGTTAGCTGGGAGGATGCTAACATTGGAAATGCAGAACAGAAGGAAGGTGACATGGTGACTTGTTCCCAAGTCATCTGAGCATCATCCAGACGTGGCCCATCGACCTGTCTCAGCCCCAGACTCAACAGAAGGATCCCCTGAATCGTCACTCCCCCTGATGCCTTTATGCCCTGTATCCCAGAGCAAGTGCAACACAGAGGAGGAGGGGAAATAAAATTGAACCTAAAGGCAGGCTTCATGTGTCCAGTCTAATTAAATATGATTGGTTGCTCAGTGAGGGAAAACAACAAAACTCAATAGAATGGATGTGATCCTGTTTTGAAGCAAGGAAGCCAAAGATGTACACTAGAACAAGAAAATATGATAATGGGAAAACAATCCCTGATGCATGAGAACGTGTCTAGAGATGGAGAGCAATATGAGTGATTTGTTAAAGTTAGTGACCAAAGGTAATTAAACCTTCCCTGTGTCCTTCAATGGAAATAGAGACAGAGGAGCTCTGACTGACAGGACACTGTGCTGAGTTCCAACACTGCCCCACCTGCCTCCACTCAGACAAGGGCAAGAATTCCACTGGAGTGAGATACTTCTCTGTGTACACTTGTGCTAATCAAGTGCTTCCCAATAACAATCCCATTTCATTTGGGAAATGGTCGTATGTCCTAGACATTTCCAGCAATGCGACAAGCCTGGGGAACAGGTATTTGGCCAGGATTTATACGCAAATCGCATGACCTAAAAATGATAGAGCCAGGATTGGGACCAAGAGTCCTGAGTGCCACTTCAGTGTTCTGTGCCTTACCTTACCACCCCACTGCCGCTGAGCAGGAAGGTGAGAAGGCCTCAGCGCTATGTGGTTGGAGGATCCGACAAGCCAGCAATTTGAAACTTTTCTGTCCAACCCATCAGCCAGAAGCCAGCCCTGCAAGTGCGTCATTAACTTCATCAACTTATTGGTTCTTGTTTTTTTTTTTTTTTTTCACTTTTGAAATCAACTTTGAGGGGCTAGGATTTGCATAAAAACAAATTCAAGCATTTTAAGGTTGATGGCTTTTGACAATTGTATATCGTATCAGTGAAAATAAACAAATTGTGTGCAGCCACGTAGCTATCACCTGGATCTAACCACAGACCTCTCCATGCAGTGAGAACTTGCCTTCACACCCCTTCTCAGGCACGCTCCCACCAGCATTCCCTTCAGACCATCACTCTATAACTATAGGTGGGTTTTCATATATACTTACAAAATTATATGGCATGTATTCTTTGTAGGTGAGCCTTATTTCCCTCAGAATATAGTTTATACTAAGTTAGTATTTATTTATTTGAAAGGCAGAGTTGGGGGTGGGGCCAGGGAGAGAGAGAGAGAGAGAGAGAGAGATCTTCCATCCACTGGTTCACGCCCCAAATTCCCACAACAGCCAGAGACACGCCAGGCAGAAGCCAGGAGCCAAGAGCTCCATCTGGCTCTCCCACAGGGATGGCAGGAACCTAAGTACTTGGTTCATCACCTGCTGCCTCTCAGGCACAATAGAAGGCAGCTGAATCAGAAACAGAGTAGCTGGGACTCAAAGCAAACACTCCAGTATGGGATTCGAGAACTCCAAGTGACAGCCTAACCCCCTGTGCCACAATGCCAGCCCCATACCATGTTGTTAAAATCCATTCATTTGGGGCCAGCTCTGTAGTGTAGTAAGTAGGTGAGGCCTCAACCCGCAGTGCCAGCATCCCGTATGGGTGCCGGATTGAGACCCAGCTGCTCCACTTTTGATGCAGTTCTCTGCTAAGGGGCTGGGAAGGCAGTTGAAGATGGCCTAAGTGCTTGGATCCCTGCACCTACTTGGAAGACCCAGAGGAAGCTCCTGGTTCCTGCCTTTGGATCAGCCCAGCTCCAGCCATTTTGGCCATTTGGGGAGTGAACCAGCAGATGGGAGATCTTTCTCTCCGTCTCTCCCTCTCTCCGTCTATAATTCTTCCTCTCAAATAAATAAATAAATCTTAAAAAAAAATAAAGAAATCCATTCATTTTTGAAATAAATTTAGTTTATTTGTAGTTTCCAATTATTATGAATAAAATTGTTATGAACATTTATGTGTCTTTATATGAAAATATGTTTTCTTTGGGGTAGATACCACAGCTTAGGATAAATTGCTGTTCCACATTTTAATTGCATTATTCCTGGAGCCGGCATTGTTGAATAGCAGGTCAAGCCACCACCTGTGATGTCGGCATCCCTTATGGGTGCTGGTTTGATTCCTGGCTGTTCCTCCTCCATTCCAGCTTCCTGCTAATGGCCTGGGAAGCAGCAGAAGTTGGCCCAAGTGCTTGGATTGCTGCACCCATTTGGGAAATCTAAAGAAGCTCCAGGCTCTGGCTTTAGCCTGGCCCAGCCCTGACTGTTAGTGGTCATATGGGGAGTGAACCAGTGGACAGAAGACCTTTTTCTTTCTCTCCTTTTGTCTCTGTAACTGCATTTCAAGTAAAGAAGTAAATCTTTTAAAAAAGAGAAGAAAAGATTACTGTTTTTCCATAAGTTGTTTTTGAAACCCTTGTCAAAAATCAATTCATAATAAATGTAAGGTGAGGATGTTGCCTCTAAACTCTGATATTTTTTAAAAAAGATTTATTTATTCAGTTATATGAAAGTCAGAATGATAGAGAGGGAGAGCCGGAGAGAGAGATCTTCTATCCATTCCTCAGATGTCCACAGCAACCAGGCCTAGGCCAGGCCAAAGCCAAGAGGCATGAGCTCCGTCTGAGTCTCTCATGTGCCTAGCAGGATCTTAAACACTTAGATCATCTTCTGCTGCCTTCCCAGGCGCATTAACAGAAAATTATATCAGAAGCAAAGTAGGCAGGAATGCTGGTGTCATAAGCTGGGCTTAACCGGCTGCACCACAGTGCCTGTCTCTCTAGAATCTCATTCCATCTCACTGGCCTGTATATACTCTGACAGTACCACCGTCTTCATTATTGTTGCTTAATTGTTAAGATTTGAGAACTGAAAATATGAGTTCTGTAGATTTGTTCTGGCCTTGGAAGATTGTTTTGATTCTAGGACCCCTGAATTTTATCATCAGCATGTCTATTTCAGAAAAAAATAAAAAAAAGCTGGGATTTTGATAGCAACTACATTGGCTCTACAGATCAATCTTGCAGTATTGTCATTTTAACATTAAGCCTCCCAATTCATGAACACGAGCTATTTTCCAATTATTTACATCTTATTTAATAACTTTCACCAGTGCCTTTTGGAGGATGAGATCTGTAATTCTTTAATAAATAAACATATTGATAGGTGATTTATTCTTGGTGATGCTAATGTGAACCGAGGTGTTTCTGCAATTTCATCTTTAAATTGTTCACACAATTTTGTGTGCTGTATTCTACAGCATTGCAGAAGTTGCTGATCCCTTCTAATGGTGAACAGACTTAGTTTTACTCCTCCCTTCCCAATCCTAAAGGCTTTTGTCTCATTTACCCACCCAGTCGCCCTGCCTGGGACTTACAGTACAGTGTTTGACCCTCCACCCACTAGGTACCAGAATTCCAGATCCACAGACAGAAAGCAGGTGTGCAGCTTAAGCCGTTCTTGGCAGTTAGGAATATTCGACAACAGAACTCGTTGACAGCAGACATCATTCTCTCTCTCTCTCTCTCTCTCTCTCTAGATTTATTTTTTTATTTATTTGAAAGTCAGAGTTACACAGAGAGAGAAGGAGAGGCGGGGGTGGGGGGAGTCTTCCATCCACTGGTTCACTCTCCAGTTGGCCGCAACGGCCAGAGCTGCACCCATCTGAAGCCAGGAGCCAGAAGCTTCTTCTTGGTCTCCCACACAGGTGCAGGGACCCAAGGACTTGGACCACCTTCTACTGCTTTCCCAGGCAACAGCAGAGAGCTGGATGGGAAGTGGAGCAGCTGGGACACGAACTGGTGCCTACATGGGATGCCAGCACTGCAGGCAGTGACTTTACCCGCTACACCACAGCGTTGGCCCCAACATCATGCTGCTGTTCCTAATCTTAGGAGATGCATTGTCTCCCTGCATGAAGTGCAGTGTTGGCTTTGATTTCTTCCTAGGTCTAGTTTATCAGGTTAGGGAAAGATTCCTTCTACCCTTCTATTCCTAGTTGTTGAGTCATCTTTTTATTGTCTTGGTGGCGTGTTCGATTTTGTCATATGCCTCTTATCCATCTATTTTGATAATCATGTGGTTTTTATGCTTTATTCTGTTGAAATGATGTCATGCTGATTAAATTAACTGCTTTTTAGATCATGCATGCTTCTTTTTATGTGTTTCTGCATTCAATTTGCCAGTGTTTGTTGAGAATTTTTACACATACTTTTTTTTCCAAAAAGATTTTTTTTGTTTATTTGAAAGGCAGAATTACAGAGAGAGAGAGAGAGAGAGAGAGAGAGAGAGAAAATCTTCCATCCACTCATTCTCTCTCCAAAAGTTCACAATAGTCAAGGCTGGGCCAGGCCAAAAGCTTCATCCTTATAGGTGCAGGGAACCAAGTTCTTGGGCCATCTTCTGCAGATTTCCCAGGCATATCAACAGGGAGCTGGGTCAGAAATGGTGCAGCCAGGACTGGAAGTGGCACCCGTGTGAGACCCTGGTGCTGCAGGCATTGCTCTAACCTGCTACAGCACAGGGCCGGCCCAGACATACACATTTTTAAAACATACAGATCCAGAGTGATGTCTTAGCCTCGGGAATTGGAATAATCAGTCATGATACAATGAGATGAGAAAGTTCTCTGCCGTTTTCAAAAATTATTTGTGAAGAGTTCTCTAGTATTTTTAAAAATGATTCTGACTTAAATTTTTGGCAGAATTTTCAGTGAAACCATCTGGTCCTATGCTTTCTTTGTGAATAAGTATTTATTGGCAATTTAATATCATTATTTGTTAGAAGACTTTGTATTTTTTAATCTCTCCTTGAGTTAGTTTGAGTAGTTTATGACTTTCTATGAAGTTGTCCTTTTCATCCTCATCATCTAGTTTATTGCCATATAATTATGCATGGAAGTCATTTATGGTTTCTTGAAAAGATTGGTAGTCGTGTTTCCTCTTTAGTTGTTGATTTTAGGAATTTGGGTTCTGTCCCCCTTTTCTGTTTTTCGCTTGGTCAGTCTTCGTAAAGGCTTGTCATGGAGCCAAATGTTGATTTTCTTGATTTTTAAAATTGTTTTTTATTATCTGTTCTACCAATGCCTATATATCCTTTATTATTACTTTCTTCCTACTGCCTGACTTAAATTTGGTTTGCTCTTCCTTATCCAGTGTCTTACAGTGGAAGTTTAGGTTACTGATTTGAAGACTCCCTTCTATTTGCACCAAGACAGTTACAACCAAAATTGTCGCTCCGAGTACTACTTTCACTCTATATCATAAACTTCGATGTGATGTGTCTTTATTTTGCCTCAAGCAATTTCCCAATTTCCCTCTGACCTGTTGGTTGTTACAGAATCATTTGTTTACATTTGTGAATTTTCCAAATTTCTTTCTGTTACTCATTTCTAATTTTAATCCACATAGTCAGAGAACATATTTTGTATTATTCCAATTCTTTTAAATTCAGTGGAATTTGTTTTATAATTTAGCATATATTCCACCTCGGAGAATTTTTCACATACACTTAAGGAGGATGCTTGTTGTGCTGTGTGTGGCTGGGTGGAATATTCTATGCCAGTCTTTTTAAGTTTGGGGCAGATCAGTGAGTAAGTGATGTTTCATTGTGGTATCAATTTATGTTTTGTTTTCTGGAGACCAGTGATATTGAATACCTTTTAATTTTGTAACGAGTTATTTGTATATCTGACTTTATGAAATGTACTCTCAAGTTTCTGCCCGGTGTTTAAATAAAGTATGTTGTTATTACTAGTTATCGGAATATTATATATTTGAAATACAAGTACTTTCTTGATACACATATATTGTAAATATTTTCTTCTAATATTTGAATTAAATTTTCATTTTGTTAAGTTGCCTTTTGAAAAATTAAACTTTTGCTCCCAATGAAGCTCAAATTATTAATTATTTCATACAGTTTGCTTTTCCTTACATATACTTTTCATGGCCAGTCTAAGGATTTCTGATTATCCCAAGGTCTCGAAGATATTCTATATTTTCTTCAGTACATTTTGTAACTTTAGCTTTTATGTTTAACTATGTAATCTACTTGAATTAATTTAATATTATGTGAGGGAAGGATTGAGATAATTTTTCTGACTTGGATAGTCAGTTATTACAGTATGTTTGTTGAAGAGGCTATCCTTTTATCCATTAAGTTACATTGGTGATTTGACAAAAATCAATTGACTATTTACTCTCTATATAAAGGTATTTGGAGAATAACTAGTCTCATTTAGCAATTTATTTATCTATACTCATAGTGTAATGTAATTATTATGGTGATTTTATAGTAAACCTTAAACGAGATAGTGTGAATTGTTCACATTGATTACCCTTTTTTCATTTATACTTCATTTTTTAATCTATATTTTAGGACGTTTGTCCACTCCTTTTTGTTAAGCTACTGTGATTATATTGGTATTTGTTTTAAAAGAGTTAACATAGCAAATTTGCAACTCTTGTATGTAGAGATGACCACTTGCAAGACCGGCTCTTTTGTGATCTTTGGAAACTTGATTGCTTAGCAGTTCCTTATATCTGTCAGGAAAAAAAAAGTTCCTAACTGCCAAGAATGGCTCAAGCTGAACGCCTGCTTTCTTTCTGGGAATCTGGAATCCTGGTAACTCTTAGGCAAGGGTCCCTGTGTGACCATGCATCGGAACACTTGGCTGAGCCTCTCCTGGACTTACTAGTGCAGAAACACCACACATATGTAGCGGGGGAAATTGATCTGGGTGTTTCTTCATGTGAAAGAAGGAGCATAAGGAAGCCTGTGCGTGGATTCTTGTAGACTCAGCCCAGTGGAAGTCTTGGCCATCAGTGCAACTGCACGCCCAGATCCACGGGTACTTCAGCAAACCTCTGAGGTGTGGGCGTGGTCTTAGCCTCCCTTGATACTGTATTGAATTATTCCGTTCCAATTTGTTGTTGTTAATGTATAGAAATAGGATTGATTTTCGTATGCTGACCTTGCATTGTGTGACCTTACTGCGTTCACTCATTAGCTGTAGTGGTGCTTTATAGATTCCCTAGGTTGTCCACAAGGGCAGTTGTGACACCTGCATGGAAAGAAAGTGTTCTGTCTTCCTTTCCAAGATGCGCTCTCTTGCATTTGTGTTTCTTGTCCTCCTGCCCTCTTTAGGGCTTCTATTAAGTGGATACGTAAGTGTCTACGTTCTCGCCTTGTTCCTTATCTAAGACAGAAAACGCTCAGTCTCTCATTACTCATTTAATATTTATTTTATTAACTTACCTGGGACTTAACGACTTAACCATTACTTGATATTTTTCTAAGAGCAGATTCCCTCAGAACAGGAGATGGAACTGTAGCACATACTGTATGGGTGCCAGGCACCTAGGGGTGAGCGAGAGGCCTTTATTCTGGAGGCTGAAAAGAGTTAGAGGGAACCTTGTGCTCTGTATATAACCACTTGACATTTTTTGCAGGTTTTCCTCTGAGCAGCCTTTCTTCTTCTCTTCTTCCTCCTCTTCACCTCCTCTTCTCTCGTCTTGAATTCTTCACTTATGCATCTCTGAGTTCCTAGATCATGGCCTAACAAAGCAGGTAACCAACAAATAAGCCTTTCAGAAGACTTGACTCCAAAGTCAATCACCGTAAGGGGTTATTATGGATTTGGTTGAGTGCCATAATTCCATTTGCCAGTGTGGTATCAAACTATTACTTTTTAGAGATTTATTATGAAATATTTCCAGGGAAAAATGATAGAATGCTTGGGATTGCCTTAGAATATTCCACTAAACAAAAACAACAAATTAAGTGAAATTGTCAGGGTATTGTGATTGTAAAAGCTGGATGCCATGTATAATCATACTAAAAAAAAAAGCTTTTAAAAAATTCAATCCCCTGTACTAGAGTTTTGTGACAAACAGACCAATCTTAATTTGATCATTTTTATTTTCTGAGTTGCAGAAAATGGAAAGCTAATGCCTGCTGGTTTTTATGACAGGTTATTGAAAACTGTAAAATATATTGGTATTGACAAATCATTGGACAGTCTTTGAAAGGGAAATACTTGTAGAAAGAACAATCTTCTCAGCTTCCAGTTATTAAAGAGTATGAGAAGCAGGAGATGATGGCTCAGGAGTTGGGGCCTGGCCTCCCATACAGGAAACCCAGATGGAGTTCCTGGCTCCTGGTTTCTGTCCAACCATGGCTGTTGTGGACATTTGCGGAGAGAACCAGCAGATGGAAGCTGTGTCTGGCTCTCTGTTTGACTGAAATAAATACATTTCAAAAACAATTTGCAAAGTACAGACAAGAACAGTCTATTCTCATTGCCTCATCTTCCCGAGCCATATGCACTACTTAGTTCTTAAGCTGCTCAGGTCACCATGGGCTTGCTCATGGCCAAGTTCAACAGACACTTCTTCCTTCCAGGACTCCACACTTGCCCACCTTTCACATTGTTCAGACGTCCCACTGCAAGCATTGCTTGGGGGTTTCTGTTCCTAGGTGAGCTTGTGTCCCCTTGGCTAAACCTGTTCTTCATGGATTGAGCAGCACCGGGCTCAGACTCCTGCAGAAATTTAAAGCCCAAAGTGTTACATTGAGAGTTCATGAATTAATGCTAATAGTTGTTGCATTAGGTTAGAGTCTTGACCTACCCAGGCCACTGGAAGGTAGGCCCAGTGGGAGGTGTTTAGGCCATAGTAGACTTGCACTTGAAAGGTGGTTCTTCTGAAATGCTTGGTTATTTAAACTGAGTTCAGGCTAACTTCCATTTCTGGCTCACCCTGTGTCCATGCCTCCGAACACCAACCTCCACCAGACACCAGACTCATGGACCACCTGCTCTAACTGTGAATGACAGACTGTAATCCAAAATAAACCTTTTCCTTCTCAAAAAGCTCCTCTGAGCTATTTAAGTTGACATAAGGAAAAGCTGACTAATACGCTGTTTTAGAAACCACCACTCAAGCCTAGTGGTATAAAGCAACCATCTGATCATGCTCAGAGACACTGTGGGCCGGGCTTTGGGCATCAATGTGATGGGACTCTGCCCTAGCTTGTCTGAGAGTGCAGCAGAGAAGACCCGAGTACTGGACGTGACTCGACAGCTGTGCGTCAGAACTGTCACTCACTTGTCTAGCTGTTTGTAAGAACCGCTGGCTAGGGCTTCTGCTGCTCTTCAGTAAGACCAGCTATGCATGGTCCTTCCCCCTAACCTTTCCTTTTGCCCTTGCTTGGGGTTCTTCATAGCAAGGTGGCTGGGATTCTCTAAAACAGAAGAAGACCCTGTTCCAAAGCTGCCCAGGGGGAATGTAGGAGGCTCCTGGGTTCCACCTCTTAGTGGAAGGACTGTCAAAGTCAGTGGTAATAGAAGATACTGGAAACATCTGTCTTCGCCTCAGCCTCATCGTGTTGTCTAATGGTTAGGTTTCATTGAAATTTCCGTCTCAGTGTTGATTTGGGCTCTTTTTCTACTTCCCGCGTGAACAGGAGTAACTCCAGGATGGCTCTGACACAGACCCTTCCCCCTCCCCTGTTTTCACTCCAGTCTCCTTTGATCTCATGCATGCTACCTACTAGTGTGCCCTAGCGTGCCGCTGCTCACCTGTAACAAGCAGAGCCGTGCAGCTGAGGCTTCGCTCCTGGCTTCTGAGTCTAAATTCGCATTCGCAAGGCATCGCCTTTCATATGTGCCACAGCCACCTTACACTTACACTCTCCAGGTGGGACTTGGTTTCCTGTGCCTGGACTCCTGTTAGGGGAATGCCACCCGATCCTAATGCCTCAGACTTGTAAGTTGGCTTAGATTCCTTCTTTTGATTCCACATTTTTTTCCAATCAATTTCCAAATCTTATCTATTAATTCTTCTGAATTTCCTTTCAGCATTATAATTTCTCTCCAGTCCCGCTGCCAGTGCCTACTTGGGCACACATTATCTCTGATAGGATTATTGCATTATTTCCCTTTCCAACCCATTTGTCTTTAGATTTGTTCTTCTCCAGTTCATCTTCTGTTCTGCAGCTGGAGGCTCAGCTTTTTCAAATACACTGCCCAGTGTTTCCCAGGAATGTCCTAAAGCCCTGATGCAGTTCTTTTTTTAAAAGATTCATTTTATTTATTTGAAAAACAGAGTTACAGAGAGAGGGAGAGAGAGAGAGATCTCATCCACTGATTCACTACCAAAATGGCCACAATGACCAGAGCTGGGCCAGGCCGAAGCCAGGAGCCAGGAGCTTCTTTTAGGTCTCCCATGCAGGTGCAGAGACCCAAGGACTTGGGCCAGTCTCCTCTGCTTTCCCAGGCCCACTAGCAGGGAGCTGGATGGGAAGAGCAGCCAGAATTCGAACTGGCGGCCATATAGGATGCCAGTGTTGCAGACCAGGGCTTTATTCATTTGAGCCACAGCACCAACCCTTACCCACAGTTCTTATTTCTGCACTGTAAACTCCAGGATTGACAAACTTCAATTCAGTGCCTCTCATTTTGGCACGTGGTATGGCACTTGCCTGAATTCTTCCTCGCTTTTATCTTCCAGGCTGTTTTTTAATATATGTGTGTATATATATATATATATACACACACACACACACACACATATATATATACACACACACACATATATATATATATACACACACACATATATATACGTATATATGTGGTTTTTTTCCTGAAAGGTAAACAGATAAAGAAGGACAGTGACAGACAGGAAAAACTGATATTTTATATGTTGGTCCACTCTCCAAATGCCTCCAACAGTCAGGGCTGAGTCAGGCCAAAGCTAGGAGCTTGGAACTCAAGCTGGGTCTTCCCCATGGATGCTAGGGGCTCAAGTACTTGAGCCATCATCTCCTGCTTCCCAGGGTTCACAATACCAGGAAGCTGGAGTTGAAGTGGAGCCAAGACTCAAATCTGTGCACTTCGCTATGGGATATTGGCATTCCAAGAAGCATCTTATTCACTGTGCCAAACCCACTCCCCACAAGGTCTTTGTTTTCATGTCGCCTCTTCAAATCTCAGTTTAAGTGAGAACTGAACTGTGAACATTTCCCTGAGAAGTAACCTCCTCCACACACACACCTGCACATACCCATCCAAATGAGCAAAGGTGAGAACTTGAGGATTTGATACATTAATAGGCTGCATTGTTTCCCCTGCGGATCTCCAACATAAAAGATAGCATGTGCTGTAATGGTTGTATCACATATCTCTGGAGGCTATAAACCTCTCAGTGGGGAGAAATCTGCCTCAGTGATCCCTCCTTCAACAACTAAGGACTAGTAACTCCCATTACATGCAAGTCATCCTTGTTGGAGCAGGATGCCATGGTGAACAGAACTTCATTTGTAGTCTATTCCTAGCCCATGGTTATATTGAGAACATCTGTGAGGGGCCGGCGCTGTGGCTCACCAGGTTAATCCTCTGCCTGTGGCGCCAGCATCCCATATGGGCGCCGGTTCTAGTCCCAGTTGCTCCTCTTCCAGTCCAGCTCTCTGCTGTGGCCTGGGAAGGCAGTGGAGGATGGCCCAAGTACTTGGGTCCCTGCACCCGCATGGAAGACCAGGAGGAAGCACCTGGCTCCTGGCTTCGGATTGGTGCAGCGCACCGGCCATAGCGGCCATATGGGGAGTGAACCAACGGAAGAAAGACCGTTCTCTCTCTCTCTCTCTCACTGTCTAACTATCTGTTAAAAAAAAAGAGAGAGAGAGAGAGAGAACATCTGTGTTGAATTTTAAAATAGATGAACTGTGGCCTGTAGTGAGTGCTGGGTAAGTGTGGGTATGTAGCTGATGTGAGAAAGTGCCCCTCCATGGATCTTTCCTGGGGCCTTTAAGAGATCCCTCTGCGTGTGTCAGACAGGGATGCAATTTTCCTCCTTGGATAACACAGAGAATTAGATTTGAGGTTTGCGACCAAAGCTGCCTTGATATATGTTGAAGGCTGTTGACAGCCACATCCTGAATTAAACCTGGTGATGTCACACGATGAAGGCTCAGGACTGTCCATCAGACATGTGCTGCCCACCTCAACTAGGTGGTTCCTAGATCTTGGGGGTTTTACTTGATGTAAGCCTGAGTTCCCCAGAGCACACTGAGCAGCTTCGCGGGGCGCTTGCTGTGCCAGGCGACTGCCCTGTGTGGGTCCTCCTGATTGCTCCCATTTGCTGGGTCTGCATGTCTCACCCAGCAATGTGTCTGAGTTCATCCTAGAACCCAGGCAGAGAGCCACTGTCATAGCCACAGGAGAGTTGTTGGATTTTCCTGGAGGAAAATCACACTTGGGCAAATAACCACTTGCCTTTAGAAGTGCGCATCTTTGGGCCGGCGCCACGGCTCATTAGACTAATCCTCCGCCTTGCGGCTCAGGCACACCTGGTTCTAGTCCCAGTCAGGGCGCCGGATTCTGTCCCGGTTGCCCCTCTTCCAGGCCAGCTCTCTGTTGTGGCCAGGGAGTGCAGTGGAGGATGGCCCAAGTGCTTGGGCCCTGCACCCCATGGGAGACCAGGAGAAGCACCTGGCTCCTGCCATCGATCAGCGCGGTGCACTGGCCGCAGCGCGCCGGCCGTGGTGGCCATTGGAGGGTGAACCAACGGCAAAAAGGAAGACCTTTCTCTCTGTCTCTCTCTCTCACTTTCCACTTTGCCTGCCAAAAAATAAAATAAACATAAAAATAAAAAGAGGTGCGCATCTTTTAGAGAACTCCACTTTTCAGCCCTTATATGTAGACAGTTTTATAGTAGGCATGAGTCTGTTAGGCCTCTGGCTTTAAGAGCATCATGTCCACACTGCACATGCATATTATAATTTTTAAACAAGTATCTGACATTGTCTAGATGAACAAATTCTACACACGTATTGGGGCCTGGCATTGTGGCGCAATCAGCATTCCTTGCGGGAGCACTGGTTTGAATCCCAGTTGCTGCACTTCCAATCCAGCTCCATGCTAATGCGCCTGGGAAAACAGTGGAAAGTGACCCAAGTATTGGGCCCCCACCACCCGTGAAAGAGACCAAAATGGAGATCCTAGCTGCCTTATCAAGTGGCCAATGGCTGTGGGAGAATCTTCTTTCAGTAGGCAAATCCCAATCTAAAAGAATAAGGCATTTTAGGTCCTTAAACCCTATTCCAAAGTAGAAACACGAAGCCTAAAGTATAACTAGACAACAATTGCACACAGCATATGTAGGTCAAACGTGGACGTATTTTCTTCTACATATGAAACAAGGATTAATCACACAATCTAGAAAGCATTGAGGAACAGGGTCTTGCAGGGTCTCTAAGTTAAGGGTAATATCAAAAATTAACCTCACACCAGATGAAAAGCACACGAAACCTGAGAAATATTTCAAGTAGTAAAGAATGTATTGTGATATTAATAACATAGATGAAAATTGTTTTTATTAACACCTACTTCTAAAATTTTAACCAACTTGCTTTAAGCCCACATTTTATAATACTGTTATGTTTTACTGCCAAAAGTAACTACATATTGATATTTCAGAAATGCTGCAGGGCCTTTATGTAACCAGTTGCTATTTTACTTCAAAAAATAAATAATGCTTCCTGTTTTTACTTTTACTTATCTGGAATAAGTAGCTATTGACATCTGCTGAAGTCGGTATAAAGATTTATTTACCTGAGTGCAAATATTGACCAATAGGGAGCCTGGCTCAATGTTTATATTGAAGGACAATAAATTGTGATATTGACTGAGCGGAGACATCGATATTTGCATTGTTGTAAACATTTTAAAAAATCTCCATGAAATATTCTTCAGAAATTTTCTTGTCATCTGAGCAGCTGAGTTAGAGCTGTTTGGGGAATAGGTTGTCTCTGGAAGCAAGTGGGTAACTTGAAATAGCTATAAATTGTTCTGGTTTCCAAGTTTACACAAAGACACATATTTATGATGATGTGTAACACTGATCATTAGGAGCTTACAGATGACAACCCCAACCCCCATTCTCAAATAGATGCTTTTTGTCTAAAATAGCTCCACAAGCAGAAATATGCCTCACAATCAGCTTATGTCTTGAAAGTTTTATGTTAAAAAACAACAACAACAACAACAATGGAATGATTGTCCAAACATTGCAACATCGCTAATTCCACCTTGCCTAATTAGAACTCAGGTTGGGGTAGGCATTTAGGACGGCTGTTACACTGCCCCTTTAGACATCTGTATCCCTTCTCACCACGCCTGGGTTCAAGTGCTCTCTCCATTTTCCATCCAACTTCCTGCAGGTGTGAGCCTTGGGAGGCAGCAGGTGATGGCTCAAGTACTTGGATCCCTGCCGTCCAGGTGGGAGACCTAAATGGAATTTCTTGTTCCTGGCTTCAGCCACTTGGCTATTGAGGGTATTTGAGGTGTGAACCGGTGGATGGGAGTTAGGAACTGAGAGTTCTCTCTCTCTCTCTCTCTCTCTCTCTCTCTCTTTGAAAAAGAAAAAAAATGCGGTTGTTTAAACCCAGTTGTCATGATTTTTCCTTTGTCTTTAAAAGGGTATGAAGATCATTTTTTGTTTGGTTTTTTGGTTTTTGCTTGGGTTTCTGGTTTTTGTTTTTTAGTTTTTATTCATTTTTATTTGAAAAGTAGCGAGTCAGACAGAGGTCTTCCATCTGCTGGTTCACTCCTCAAATGCCTGCAACAACTAAGGCAAGGCCGGGCTTAAGCTAGGAGACAAGAACTCAGTCCAGGATGACCACTTGAGCAAAGTCCCAACTACTTGAGCCTTTGTCTGCTGTCTCTCAGTGTGTGCACCGATGAGACTGCTGGAATCAGACGTGAAGCTGGCCACTCCCATACGAGACATGTGCATCCCAAAGAGCCCCAACCAATGGGCGCAAAGCCTGTCCTCAAACATAGTCTAAAAAAAAGATAAGGTGAACGCTTAGGTCGCTTCAGAGAGTACTGTGTGTGCATACAGTCTTAGTTCCTTTAAAACCTGTGCCCTGACTGATAAGTGTAAGTGAAATGTCTCTAATTTTAATGAGTGAACGTCAAGCAACCATGGAATATGGAATTTAAAGATAAGTTTATTTGGGGGCAAAAGAATCTTGAAATTATGCACATAAGGTTTTCAGGATGTCACAAAAATGTGCTTTGAGAAAAAAATTTCACATGAATTTCAAAATTTTTGCACCAGAATAATCTTATCTGTTAATTTCATGTTTCCACAGTTTTTTGAAGCACCCTCACATACTATGTCATTTTTAACAGATTTATGAATGTATGTAATTTATTTACTTGAAAGGCAGAGTGACAGAGAGAAAGACAGAGATCTTTCATTTGCTGGTTCGCTCCCCACATGGCTGCAGTAGCCGTTGCAGGCCAAAGCCAAGAATCCTTAACTCCGTCCGGGTCTCCCAAGTGGGTGGCAGGGACCCAACTACTTGAGCCATCATCTGCTGCCTTCCCAGGATGGGCTAGCCAGAAGCTGGGTCGGAAGCAGAATAGCCAGGGCTGGAACTGGAGCTGGAACTGCAAATAGGATGCCAGCTTCCCAAGCGTTGGCTTAATCCACTGTGCCACAATGCCCACCCCAGCATATGACCTTTGTAACTGAGGTATTGAATTTGTATATGGTTACACACCCTGGTCAACATGTATTCTTTTTTTTTTTTTTTGACAGGCAGAGTGGACAGTGAGAGAGAGAGACAGAGAGAAAGGTCTTCCTTTTTGCCGTTGGTTTACCCTCCAATGGCCGCCATGGCCAGTGCGCTGCGGCCAGTGCACCACACTGATCCCATGGCAGGAGCCAGGTGCTTCTCCTGGTCTCCCATGGGGTGCAGGGCCCAAGCACTTGGGCCATCCTCCACTGCACTCCCTGGCCACAACAGAGAGCTGGCCTGGAAGAGGGGCAACCGGGACAGAATCCGGCGCCCCGACCGGGACTAGAACCCGGTGTGCCGGTGCCACTAGGTGGAGGGTTAGCCTATTGAGCCACGGCGCCGGCCTCAACATGTATTCTTATAACTAAACATACTTGGGAGAAATAGAACAGGGACAATTTTTATGATATGCTGTATTAGCTAAACTTCCAGTAGGTTCTTAATTCCTTCTTATTTCCAAGTTGTGGAAGTCAGAACCTATTTTAGCCAGCTTAGTAATTCCAAGTGAATGGCTCAAGATAATTAGCACTGCCTTTTTGGAAAGTACCGATTCATGGACCAACTGCAGGGTTTGGTGCCTCATTGTGTCACGAAAAACAATTAAACAGCACCCTGATCCAGGATCAAAGCGTTCGGAATGAAGAGCAAAGCGTCATGCCTCTTGATGTTTGAGTATGGATTTGGATGGAATATTTGGCAATTTAAAACCCATTTGCATTGTGCTTATGTTCTTGAAGGATGAAACAAAACAATGACAAAAGCAACTCAGAATTCTCCCTGCAGTTGCTTAACTCTTCCTCCAAGCTTGTCTTCCTTGTTTCCCATTTCAATGTCGTCTCCGGACAAACTCTGGACTGCTCTCTGGGACAGTGCTTTTGGTGAAGAGGGCTGGAAGGGAAGCCAAGATGAGGAAGATGATGAGGAAGGCTAAAATGGACCTTCTTTGTCAAATGACGAGCTTCTCAGGAAAGTGGAAATTTACCTGCCAATAACGTTGGCTGCAGGTGCCACGCTCAGCTCCTGCAGGATCCTGTAGCAAAACCTGTTCTGTCATCACCCTGGATGCTCTGTTTCTGGGATCTCCTCCCTCTCACCCCTCCCTGGTCTCTTTCCCTACCTCTCTCCCCTGGGGGCAGCTGCTTAGTGCAGAAAAGTTCTGGCTGCTCACCAGGTCGCCGGTGCCACCACTTCCACCAGACACGTCTCATCTCCTGGGGCTTCCATCACAGCCTCTGTAAAACACAGTGGTTGTGAAGATCAGATGAAATAAGGAATGCAAGGCTCTTGGCTCATCAGAGGATGAGATCCCCTCCCTCCGCTCAGCTTCCTAGCTTTCTCCCCTTGTGCTGGGGAGCAGATGGACCCCCCCAGTGCATGCATTTGCTGTGGCTGCCATCACAAAGTGACACAGACTGTGTTGTTTAGGCCCTGCAAATACATTGTCTTACAACTCCGGAGGCTAAACGCTCGAGATGGAGCTAGGTGTTGGTGGGGAGATTGCTTTGGAGCCTGCTCCTTGGCTTGTAAATGGTCATCTTCTCCCTATGTCTTCATAATGCCCTTCCTCTCTCTGTGTCTGTGTCTGGGGTTCCTCCTCTGATATGGTCACCACCCATATTGGATTAGGGTCCACTTAATGACCTCATTTTAATGCAATTGCTTCTTCAAGGTCCCTATCTCCAAATACCCCACATTGAGGTATTGAATTTAAGACTCCAAGAGGGGCCAGCTCTGTGGTGCAGTAGACTAAGCGTCTTCCTGCAGGGCCAGCATCCCATATGGGCAGTGGGTCATGTCCCAGCTGCTCCTCTTCCAATCCAGTGCTCTGTTTATGGCCTGGGAAAGCAGTGGAAGTGCTTGGGCCCCTGAACTCATGTGACAGATCTGGAGGAAGCTCCTGGCTTCTGATCAGCTCAGCTCCGGCCATTGTGGCCATTTGGAGAGTGAATCAGCAGATGGAAGACCTTTCTCTCTGTCTGTAACTCTATCTCTTAAATAAATAAATAAAAAAGAAAGACTCCTGCATATAAGTTGAAGGGTTGTACAGTTCATTCCATATTAGCCAGTTGCTCCCTCCCCTCTGCCTTCTCCAGCTCTGCCTTCTCCAAGCTCCACCTGCCTCTCCCAGCAATGTGGCCCTGGAGAGAAGGGAAGCATGCATGGAGGGGAGGCTGGCTGAGGTTTCTGAGTCTGCCTCTGGGGAGCTGCCTCCAGAGACCAGCACCACAGATACCACTGTCGTCAGGCTGAGGGCTACTCACACAAGAGTAGTTAAGAATCTGTGCTGCTGTGTTCCCCACAGCAACCAAATGGCAAAAGCACAAGTCAAAGAAAGAGGAGCTTGTTGACGTGGTGGGGCTGGAGTGAGGAGGGAGCTTGGACCTGGGGCTGTGCATAAGCAGGCTGAGCAGGGTGCCAAGTAACAGGCTCTTCTGCAAAACCTGCCCAAGCTGTCAGTTTCCCTGCTCCCCACTTTCTCCCACCCGGATGCCCCTATCTCAACAGCCATCCACAGTAAGGTTCTCTCAGACTCTTGCCCCGGAGAGGACAGGACCGTGGCCCTTGCCTTCTTCTTGGCTTCACATGGACATTGACTGGAAGCTGTCCTGCTGTTTCCACAACCCAATCAGCCTTCCTCTTCACTCTGTGTTCCCAGGATCCCAGGATCTCTGAGCTCTTTGTCACATGCCAGCTCTGGGAAAAGTAGTGAGAGGTCTTGTGGTCTGCTCACTCTGTTTCCCCAACTGCTCTTCTAGCTTTACAGCATTGGCCAAACTGAAATCTCCTCGCTTGTGTCACCTCCACTGTCCTACTCCAAGCCTAAACACACTCCTTGCTGTTTGGGGCACCAGATGTGGGCCACTGTAGTTCACTGGAATTGTGAAAGAGAACCACCCACTATGCATATTTACAGAGGACCCCTTGACACCAAATTGGAAAAACACGTTGAGCTCTTGCTACCCAAGAATACCTAAGAGATCGTTTACTCCGCCTTTCCCAGGAAGAAATGAATCTTCCCCATCTCATCCCCCAGACTATCTGCCTCTATCCTAACCATGAGATGAGTCTGCATTTCACAGCACGGTCCACCCTCTTGCAGATGGGACTCTTGTTAATATAACTGGCTTATCGCAGCTACAATGAGAATTAAGTGGCACCAAGGATGGCTCCATAGGTAGGTAGAGTCACTGGACACAAGCAAACTAGCAGTCTCCAACAGTAGGGAGGATTCCTTAACTCATGTATTGGCCCGAGAGGTCTGGCTGCTGATACTTGACCTTCAGTGTCTCTAGTGAGTCTGTGGTTCCTGGAGAATGGACTGCTTCTACTTCTATGTAGAGTACAAAGTACTCTAACATTCACAAGTGTTCAAACACATTTACAAGTGTTCAAAATTTTTACTACTTCATAGTAGAGTCTTGTGTACTTCCCATTTTAAAGTCAACATTCATAACTTCTTCATGATAACACAGTGACAAGACAAAATTTAAGTCAGTCAGACAAAATTTAAGTCAGATACATGACCACAAAGACTGTTCTGTCTGTTATGATGGGCTGGCACTCTGAACTTTGTCTCAAGAGAAGTGTGTTGAATTTTTTGTGGTTTCTTTCAAATTGGATTATGTTTTCTGATCCTGTCTTGGAAGAAAGACCTGGATGAAGGAATGAAAGAAGGTTTGAAGGATGCAGATTTAATAGTAACACTGGAGTGCCACTCAGGGAAAAGTTGGTGAGAACATGAAACTACACACATTTTGCATTTCTATCCATCACTACTTCATTAAGCAATTTTGGCAAATTTATTCTTGCATCTCTGCTCTCTTCTCACCCTAGACTTTTTTTTTTTTAACTGGCAGAGTGGACAGTGAGAGAGAGAGACAGAGAGAAAGGTCTTCCTTTTTCTGTTGATTCACCCCCCAATGGCTGCTACGGCCGGCGCACGGCCCTGATCCAAAGCCAGGAGCCAGGTGCTTCTCCTGGTCTCCCATGTGGATGCAGGGCCCAGGGGCCTGGGCCATCCTGCACTGCACTCCCGGGCCACAGCAGAGAGCTGGACTGGAAGAGGAGCAACCAGGACATAATCCGGCACCCTGACTGGGACTAGAACCCGGTGTGCCGGTGCTGCAGGTAGAGGATTAGCCTATTGAGCCACGGCACCAGCCTCACCCTAGAACTTTTCATACTTTATCATTGTATCTTGATACAATTGAGCATTCGAATATGCATGAGGACAATGCTGATTATCAGAACAACTAGATAGCTCTACCTGCCTCTAGTGGGAGGGGAGGGGCTTAGGAATGATAAACATCAGGAGTGCCTAGGCAGCCCAACACCGTGCTGAACTCACTGCCCACCTTGCCTTCAGTGTCTCCATGGAGAAACCGAGCTAGAGGGACACTTTCAACTTAGGAACTGCTGCCATTTGCTCACGGCCTCCCTGGGGACCCAAACTGGTGTCCCTTCCTCGTCCTTTGTTTATTGATCCTTCTTTTGAGATGAGTTTGTTCTTTGGTTCTATGCCCTTCTGATTCTTAAAGTGGTCCTACCATAGAAATGTCTTTCTCTGATAGGTGAACAGACTTCCTCTCTTAAACTCCTCCTTACCATAAATTTATTCTTCCAGATATTTTCTAGACCACTTGAGAGCCCTAGGGCTGCTGAGAACAGAGAATTTGCTGTGCAATCCTTGTGGACCACCCCCAACCCCGGTCAGATCTTTGGGCAAAGCCAGTTTCAGGTCTGTTGAATGCAAAGCCGAGTGCTTTTCTCAGGCACGAATAATGGTGAAATAATGGTGGCCATAATCATGGCTTCCTAAATACTTATTTTTTATAATGTGTGGAATGCAGAAAGGAAGGAGTGTTGAGCTCTTGATGCAGGTCTTCTGTTTGGATGCCTTTCCCCCTAATAAATGTAGTGGAACATTCTTCCAGCACTGGGCCTCTGTGTCTGGCCAGGTGTGCATGTGACTGAGTAGAGAACCTTGGGCTGGACACAACCATTTGAGGTTGGAATTCTATAAATTCTTGGGGAAAAATACCTTGGTTTATATGAAGAAATGCTAAGAAGAGTTTGGAAAAGGATATGGGACACTGAAAGGCCCTAAAGGGTGTGATTTCAGGCACCTGGTGCACATGTGTCAGGGACTTGTGACTTGTGAGTGCTTCCTAATACAGAACATATGAAAATGGGATTAAACTTGAAATAAATAATCTAAGTATCCTCCTAAAAAGAGAAAGACAAAGTGATGTGCTGACATATATGCCCATGTGAGCATGTATGTGTCAAAAATGCAGTTTTAGTTTTTGAGTTTGCAAGTTGGAGTCTATATGCATGTCCAGGTAGAACACATGACTGGATGCAAATGGAAGGAGAAACATAGTATGTTGGGGATGTGTTTGGTGTATATGTGTTTGTTTTAAAGAATACTGAGGGCCGGCGCTGTGGCTCACTAGGCTAATCCTCCGCCTGTGGCACCCGCACACGGGGTTCTAGTCCCGGTCGGGGCACCGGATTCTGTCCCGGTTGCTCCTCTTCCAGGCCAGCTCTCTGCTGTGGTCCAGGAGTGCAGTGGAGGATGGCCCAAGTCCTTGGGCCCTGCACCCGCATGGGAGATCAGGAGAAGCACCTGGCTCCTGCCTTCGGATCAGCGCGGTGCGCCGGCCGCGGCGGCCATTGGAGGGTGAACCAACAGCAAAGGAAGACTTTTCTCTCTGTCTCTCTCTCTCACTGTCCACTCTGCCTATATATATATATATATATATAAAGAATACTGAGGAATAACTTCTATTACATCAATAAGCAGTTATGCAAGTGAATATATATATATATGTGTACATATTGGTAACTCAGACAAGAATGGCTGAAAGTGAAAATTTAGTCTCCTCTTTTGACAAAATCCTTTAGTGCTACACTCTGTACATATAGCCTAGCAGACCAGTGCTGGTGGAGAGAGCCCAACAGGACACAAAGGAGATTGTCGAGAGGTTGATTCTTAGTGGAATGTGGACCCAAAAGCAAGATGGATATGAGCTGATGAAGACACCCTAAGCTGTTGGAAATAACCCTGAGTTTTCCAGTACACTGAAGATTCATAGGGTTTACTTATACCTGAAGAGCAAGTAGTCCTCAAGAAGCTGTAAAACTTGGGAAAATACAGGATTCTCACGTGAGAAATACAGTTTGTTTGGCACCAGTGTGTGCTGTCTACACTTTTAGTACTAAGCTTAGCTACTTTGTAGTGTCCGTTTTTGTCCATGATTTGACACAGGCATATCCTTCACCACTGGAACGGAACAGAATCCACAACAGTTTCATCTCCCCAAAACATGTTTTGTCCCTTTAGTAGTCAAACTCTCACCCTTCAGATTGGATAATTTCTGCTTATCTTCAAGTTTATTGCCCCTTTAGTCTGTCATCTGCTGTCTGCTAATATACTATCTAGCTAATATCTAAAACTCAGTTCTGTTTTCATATTTGCTTCTATTTACAGCTTCTAGTTCTCAGCTGAGAATTGTTATCATCACATTCAAGAATGTTCTTCTCTACTTGTGAGGCATAATTTTACTGGATGCTTTAAACTGATGATTTGCATCGTATAGTTATTATAAGGACTTGCATTTGTTCATTTCTTTACTCTTGTGAATCGTTTAGCTTCTCCTTTGTGTGATGAATAATTTTGGATTATATCATACAGATTTTAAAGATTATGTTACAGACTCTAACTCCTGTTAATCTCCTCTGAGAATACATCCAGAGGTAGTAGAATTGGCTGTTTTATCAGAGGGTTAATCCAGTTAAATTAATGCACTATGACTCTCCTGTGCCAGCTGTGGCCAGCTAGGACTCCAGGCGGTGGTGTGCCCCAGACTCCAGTTCTCAAAGCCTTTGGTGTACTGTTTCGTCTCAGCTCCTCACGTGTTCTAAGATGAACCTGGGGCTTTGTACACTGCTTTATGGGATCACTTTCTTCCTTCTCTGGGATTTTCCCTCACTCTCCAGTCCCCTGCCCCCTTTTCCTTGCTTTCTGTCTAAAAAGTAGGAATACTAGCCCCTCCCACTCCCTGCAACCCTGGCTTTACTAATTTGCTAGGACCAATTCCAACTGCAAGACAACATTGTGAGAAAAAGAAAAAGATGTAGTGGATATCCCTCCATAACTTTCAGACCACAGGGGCCTCTTTTCCCAGGACCTCTGATCACAAAAAAAGACTTTCTTTTGCAAGCATCAGTGTCTTTGTGGGCACCACAGCTCCTACCAGTGCTGCTGCCAAGAGTGCAGCTTCGGGACTGAGAGTCATCTCAGCCCAGAACCAAGGAAAACCAAAAACGAAGAATGCAGCCCCCACCCCTTACCTTGCAAGGTTTCCCTTGCCTCGTCCTCAGATCAAGAAAAATTTATCATGGACCTGTTTCTGATGCCATTGCTAGACAGTTTAAGATTGTGACTACTATGAATTTAAGCCAGGAAAGATGGGAGCAGGGAAGCAAAATTATCTCTACATTTTCCTTTTTTCAAGTTGAGATTTCCCTCCCTCATCTGCCTGCTATTTTTTTTTTTTTTTTACTTTTCAGAGTCCTCAGATAATCCCTTTATATATTTTGTCAGTTGTGATGAGTAAGAGAGATAGGGTGATACACTTTCTCCATATTAACTTGGACTGCAAGTCCTTTAGAGAATTGAAAATAATGATAAAACTGACAAAAAGTCAATATTTTTAATATATGTGTGTTTGTGTGTGCATTTTTACCTTTAAATACCATCATGCTCATGCAGTTTGAAATGTTGTTAGTGAGAAGACATCCCCCTTCTGCCCTGGCCTTGGTAAACCACAGCTTTAAGGAAACTGAGAGCTAAAAGTAATAGGAAATGAGACCACAGAGGCAAGAACAGGTTCCATGGATTATCAGAGAATTTAACAAGGACACAGTCCTTCATTTGGGGTCTATGAGTATTCATTTAGGTACTGAACAGATTTCTTTAGTGAGCTCTGTCCATCAAAGCATAGAAAGAAAAATAACCTTGGCCATGTGCATTATAAACATAGTAACAGCAGGAAACACATCAGCTTTACTTTCATTCATTCAGTTACTCACTCATTCAGCAGCTCTTTTTTTTGTGTAAATTTCCCTACACATGCAGAAAAATTACCTCCCTTTAATGATGCTTTAATGTGAAGAGAGAGAGAGATGACCAGACCACTTCAGCAGAGTGAAATCAGAGCTGTCACATACAACAGCAGCAGTTGCTTAGGCTGTACAGTACAGAGGGGCTTGTGTTATCCCGGGGGACCTACAACATTTAGGAAGGATTTTTATTACAGGCAAAGTCTAAACCATGTCCTGAAAGGAAAACGAGACACCCTGAGAAAGAACCTGTTTCTAAGAGCAAATATAAGATATCAGTCTTCTACAATGTCAAGTTGTTCCATTCAGACCTGAAACAAATATGGGAAAATATGAAGAAAAGATGATAAAGAAATAGAGAGGTAGGGTTATTAGAGGCCATATAGGAATTTATGCTGAATGTGGAATGACTAGCTCAGATGTCAATACGTACCTAATACTATTACTGACAAGGAAAAATAGTATCTAAATAAGTGGAATGCTTTAGAAAGTCCAGCGGGCCACTCCAGTAGTCCCAGACGTGAAGGTGAGGAAGACAGCAGTACAGAGAAGATGCATTTAAGACATATTCTGGGGGCCGGCGCTGTGGCATAGCGGATAAAGCCGCCACCTGCAGTGCCAGTATCCCATATGGGCTCCGGTTCGAGTCCCAACTGCTCCACTTCTGATCCAGCTCTCTGTTATGGCCTGGGAAAGCAGTGGAAGATGGCCCAATTCCTTGGGCCCCTGCACCCACGTGGGAGACCCAGAAGAAGCTCCTGGCTCCTGGCTTCAGATCAGAGCAGCTCCGGCCATTGCGGCCAACTGGGGAGTGAATCAGCGGATAGAAGACCTCTCTTTCTCTATCTCTGCCTCTCCTTCTCTCTCTGTGTAACTCTGACTTTCAAGTAAATAAATAAATCTTTAAAAAGACACATTCTGGAGAGAGAATCTCTCTGACTTGGTGATAGATTGGTGTTGGAGTTTGGAGGAGGTAAAATGTAGAAAGTTACTCCTAGAATTTTGATTGAGTGATAGCTGTCAGTAAAGGTGTCATTTCTTAACCAGTCAAAAGCTGAAGGAAAGGAACTTGGGAGAGTAAAATTCAGAATTTCTTGAGGACATGATAGATTTTGGATACCTAGGAGACTTTCAAGCATGTTAGACAAGCCATTGCATGTATGAGGGATATTCAGAAAGTTCATGGAGAAACTATGTTATCAAGAACTATGTATGTATGCCAAACTTTTTGCACAGAAATAAAATTAATCTTCTAACTCTATTTTCCATGTACTTTTTGAACTACTCATAGGACAGCCTGGGACTTATGGAAGATAATAGGATATAGATGCACATTTTCGAGTTATTGCCATGTGCTGGGACATTCAAAGCCACAGAAATTAAAATACTGAATCATGAAAAAAAGAAAAGAATGCCTGGGTCCTAGCTCTGGAGAATGCTCAACACATAGAAGTTGGATAAAGTAACAAAATCCAGCAGGGAAGATCCTGCAGGTGCATCCGCAGAGATAACAGACAATTAGGAGATTATAATGTCATAGAAGCCAGAATAAAACTATTTAAAGGATTAGTTGTCGGCCATGTAAATTGTTATTCTTAAGAAACTACCCACATGTGGCAATGAATTCGGAAACCTGGCAGTCATTTGGTGATCTTGATATGAATAGGTTCAGGGGAGAGGTGTGAACAGAAACTAGATTGGACTGGTTAAAGTATAAATATGAGGTGAAGAATTGAGATAGCACATTTGGACAATCATTTCCAGCAGCTTGGCTGTGAAAAGAGGCTGTGAAATATGGGGTCAGGGGAAAGCCGTGGTATTGAGGCAGACACATAAAAGGTAAGGGTCGAACATTCATGGAAATGATCAGTAAAGCGAAAGACAGTGAAGGTGTAGGAGAAAATAGAGATAGCTGATGAAGACCTCAAAAGGCTGAGAAAGGAGGGAATGCAGGCAATAAAAGAAGGAATAGGCTTCTTTGTTTAAAAGGCAAAGAGACAGAAATAGAAAATCGGGAGCTTCTTTTTTAAAAAAATAGATTCATTTATTTATCTGCAAGTCAGAGTTACAGAGAGAAAGAGAGAGAGAGCTGGTTCACTTCCCAGCTGGCCGCAACAGCCGGAGCTGTGCTGATCCAAAGCCAGGAGCTTCCTCTGGGTCCCCCACGTGGGTTCAGGGACCCAAGGCCATGAGCCATCTTCCACTGCTTTCCTAGGCCATCGCAGAGAGCTGGATCAGAAGTGGAGTAGCAGCTGGGACTTGAACTGGCGCCCATGTGGGATGCTGGCACTGCAGGCTGTGGCTTTACCTGCTGTGCTACAGTGCCAGCCCCAAAGAGGGAGCGTCTATCTACTAGCTCATTCCCCAGATACTGGGCAGTGGTCAATACTAGCTGGGCTGAAGCTGGGAGCTGGAAACTCAATCCAGGTCTCCCACAAGGGTGACAGAAACCCAGTTACTTGAGCCATATCCCTGATGTCTCCAAGAGTTTGCATTAGGGGCTGGCACTGTGGTGTAGTAGGTTGAGCCTCCACCTGCAGTACCAGTATCCCTTATGGACACCAGTTCGAGCCTCAGCAGCTCCACTTCCAATCCAGCTCCCTGCTGAAGGCCTGGGAAAGCAGTGGAAGATGGCCCAAGTGCTTGGGCCCCTGCACCCACGTGGGAGACCCAGAAGTTCCTGGCTCTTGGGTTTGGATTGTCTCAGCTCTGGTTGTTGCAGCTATTTGAGGAGTGAATCAGCAGATGGAAGACCTCTGTCTCTCACTCCTCTGTCTGTAGCTCTGCCTCTCAAATACATAAATAAATCTTTAACTTGCACTCAGAACTGGCATTCTGATTGGAGGAAAGATGGACAGCTATTCAGTTGAATAACTAAGGCAACACTGGGATGGAAGAGACTGACTATTTTCTTTGAGCCATTGCATGATAAATCATAAAGCCTAAGTTTTCGAAACCTTAGGAGGCAGTGAGATAACAACCTCAGATACAGAAGTTTGCAGATTTTGTCATGGGAAAATGAGTGGTGCTGTCTTAGAGCTGCTGGGTTCTCTTTCTGCCTTCTCAATGAAGCATGAGACAAGATCATCAGTAGAGAATTGCATGGATGGAGGACGGGGTCAAGATAGGGAGATATTTGAAGAAACTGCAGAAAGAAAAAATAATTCCTGCAAGTGCAAGCATGCCCAGGGCAGAAGGAGTGCTTTGTTGAGGTGGGGACCATGAATGTATGGAGAAGCCAATTTGCTTGTTTTGTGATATTCCCAGAGCAGGCACAGAAAAGGCAGATGTTTAGGTGCATCCAGAGTGGGGTTGCCTCAGGCTAGCTGTACAGAGGTTAGAGGTGGGGGAAGTGAGGGTATTTCCAGTAAGAGATTTCAAGAATGAGGCATGGGGCTGGCATTGTGGCGTAGTAGGTGGAGCCTCCTCTTGCATATGGGTGCCGGTTCGAGTCCCGGCTGCTCCACTTCCAATCCAGCTCGCTCTCGCTCTCTCTCTCTCTCTCTCTCTTTCTCTCTCTCTGCCTCTCTGTAACTCTGCTCTTCAAATAAATAAATAAATAATCTATAAAAAAGGAATGAGTCATGAAATACCCTCACTTCCCCCACCTCCAATCTCTGTACTGTGAGCCTGAAGCGAGGAAGAGCCTATCTCTGCAAGAAGACTTGCTTGAGCTAAGGGAGCAGCTCTCATGCCGAGGAGGTTCCACAGTGCATGTGGAAGGGATTAGAAAGAAGAGGAGAGGGGCTGGCGCTGTGGTGCAGTAGGTTAATCCTCCGCCTGTGGCACTGGCATCCCATATGGGCGACGGTTCTAGTCCTAGTTGCTCCTCTTCCAATCCAGCTCTCTGCTATGGCCTGGGAAAGCAGTAGAATATGGCTCGACCGGCACCGAGGCCCACTAGGCTAATCCTCTGCCTGCGGCACCAGCACTCTGGGTTCTAGTCCCGGTTGGGGTACTGGTTCTGTCCCGGTTGCTCCTCTTCTAGTCCAGCTCTCTGCTGTGGCCTGGGAAGGCAGTGGAGGATGGCCCAAGTGCTTGGGCCCTGCACCCACATGGGAGACCAGGAGGAAGCACCTGGCTCCTGGCTTCAGATCAGCGCAGTGTGCCGGCCATAGCGGCCATTTGGGGGGTGAACCAACGGAGGGAAGACCTTTCTCTCTGTCTCTCTCTCTCACTGTCTAACTCTGCCTATCAAAGAAAAAAGAAGATGGCTCAATCCTTGGGCCCCTGCACCCATGTGGAAGCCCTGGAAGAAGCTCCTGGCTCCTGGCTTTGGATATGCACAGCTCCAGCCATTGTGGTCATTTGGGTAGTCAACCAGCGGACAGAAGACCTTTCTCTTTGTGTCTCTACCTCTCACTGTCTGTAACTCTACCTCTCAAATAAATAAATAAAATCTTTAAAAAGAGAGAGAGAGAGAGAGAGAGAGAGAGAGAGAGAGAGAGAGAGAGAGAGAAAGGGGAGGAGAATGTGCAGTTGGGGCAGTTGAATGGTTAAATGAGACAGAGGAATACAAGACGATGGGAATGCAGAGAAGAGTGAGGGATTCAAAGTTCCAGAGAGAGGTCAGCAAATTGCAGCCCCTGGGCCAGATTCAGCCTGCGGAGTCCTTAAGTGACCCTCAAGCTAAGAATGCTTCTTTACATTCTTAAATAGTTGGTTACCAATCGTAAGAAGAGTACTGTTTTGTAATGCAAAAAGATGACAGGACATTTGAATTCTATTGTTCATGAATAAAGCTTTATTGAAACAGCCACACTCTCCACCTATCCTCTGGGCCTCGTTTTCAAGGACAACAGCAGAGCTCAAAGATCGCCACAAAGGCTGCAGGGCTTGTGATATGCAGTCTCCCAACCTGTTTTCTGTGCAGCCTTTCACTGAAAATGGCGCTGACCCTACGCTGGAGGATTGCTTATGAGAGTCTCACAGAGAGGAGTGGTTCCTGGGGTCGGGGCCAGGTTTCAAAGCATCACAGTAGTGTTCAGGCTAGCTGTTCCATGAGCACTGTACAAGGGTGGTTATGACAACCACTCCCGAAGTGAGTCAGTGGCCTTGAGCTTCGAGAACACAGTAGCCATGAGAGCAAGCTCCTGCTTTGAGCAACTAGCAATCGCTTGCATTCTTTGCCTGTAGAGACCACTTGTTTGCTTTGTTTGAAATGCAATCTTATCATCTGTGTGCTGTGGCCCTCTCCTCCCCTCTCCCATTCCCTCCCCTCCCCGTCCTCCCCTCTGCTTCTCTGCTTTCTTCTCTCTTGTGCTCCACAACTGCTGACTCCTTTGGTCGACTCATGAGCTCCTGTCTACCCCCCCATTGCAATGTGGAAGATGACAGTCAAGTCATAGATACAGCAGTTAGTCTTCTGAAGTTAAAATGCTAGAACACAAGTGACAAATAACTTTAGGCCTATGGGTTCAGGTGTTAGTTTTGTCACTTCAAAGACCAAATGCATTTTGGGTGCCAATCAAGTAAAATGCCCCTTTATCCCATTTCTTGGAAGTGTAGAAAAGGAAGACATTGCTAGGTGAGAAGTGGACCAGTGGAATGTGAGTTAATGCTAGTTAAATACAGCAGTTGAACGTGGCTGGGTGCAGAAAGGGCGATGCACTATTCCTGGCCAGCAAAACCACTAAACAGGAAGGAGGTGCAGCAAAGGCACGTGAGCCCGTGTGCACCAACGTGCCTATGTGTTTGTTCCTCGGTGCACTCGCTCTTGAATCCAGTGCTGGACAGTGCTCGGAGAGAAACGACTCACCATTACAATATCGGCCCTGTTCAGCTGAGTTCAGAATTTTCTCATCGGAAGCAGCTGTTCTGTGAAACCACCTCCCCAAATACCAGCTTCCATTTCTTGCACACGTTCCTGTTGGCGTGTGTGGTTCGTGTTCCTCCTGAAGAGGTGGCCCTTTCTTCTGTGGAGGCCCATTTTGTGTTGATGGCAGCATTTTTCCCCTGCCTGACCCGGGAAGGTGAAGAGCCTAATCACACTCCCTGCAATCATTCCACGACTAATTACAGATAGACAGAGCTGAATCACTGTGCTGATTCCACTCAGAGAAAACGCAACTGAATTGATGATGACATAAGAAAGCTCTCTGAGACACTTCTGATTAGGGCACGCTGCATCCTAACTCACCCAGAGGAAGCAGGGGCATTAGCTACAAGAGCTTCTAATGGAGGATATTTGTGGACATAGCCAAACCTGGCTCTTCCCTAATTCCCTGCAGGCCTGGTGAAGGCTTTTCAGTCCCCCCAGAAAATGTAGAATCCATTCTTCAGCCTTTGGAGATCTTGAGATGTCTCATCATGTGTCCAGCCCACCCCCCGACCACACACATACACACACACACACACACACATCTTCAAACATGAATCACTGATGTTTTCAGCAAGAAGCTTCTCAATAGTTCATTGTAGTAGCCAAATTAGGGTGAGCTCGTGCATTCATTCATTTTTTTTGACCATATAATTGGATGCCCTCTGTGTTGCAAACAGTGCTTGGAGATGGGAGATGTAGAGATAATAAAAGATTTGCTTCTTGCAAAGTCAAATGAGGGTAAACATGTAAATATGAAGGTGCTTCAAAAAGTTGATAGGAAAATTGGAAGCAAAAGATGAGCTCTTTTTGGTGCAAAGAATATTTGAAACCATGCACAGTCTCTTCGTAATAAGCATTTTTTTTGGACTGGCAGAGTTAGACAGTGAGAGAGATAGAGAAAGGTCTTCCTTCCATTGGTTCACCCCCCAAATGGCCACTACAGCCGACACGCTGCGCCGATCCAAAGCCAAGAGCCAGGTGCTTCCTCCTGGTCTCCCATGCGGGTGCAGGGCCCAAGCACTTAGGCCATCCTCCACTGCCTTCCCAGGCCACAGCAGAGAGCTGGACTGGAAGAGGAGCAACCAGGACAGAATCCAGTGCCCCGACCGGGACTAGATCCAAGGGTGCTGGCGCCACAGGTGGAGGATTAGCCTAGTGAGCCGCGGCACTGGCCCGTATTAAGCATTTCAACCTACTTTTTGAAGACCCCTTCTACATAGTAATGAAAAGGGATTAGTGCATTACCAGGAACAAATAAATGGGTGGAAAGAATGTAAGGCAGTTTGAGGGTCAAGAAAGAGATTCTGAGTGATGACATCTAAGATGATTTGGAAAACTGTGTAGACTGACAAAAGCTGACAGAGGCGGATTAGTCTCCAAAGGAGGGAGAGATACAAAGGCACAGAAGAATGAGCTACCAAGAGCTTTAGGAATTTTGCTGCTATGACCAGTGGATATAAGAAGAGGGGAATTGGTAATGAGACACTCTGGAGAGGCAGAAAGGAACCAGCGCCTAAGGAGCCTTCTCAAGTCAAGGAGCATGGGCAGAAGTGAAGGCTTAAGCAGGTGTGAGAGTGATTCTTATTTGGGGCAGTTATTTTGGCAATAACATAGGAATTAACTAGCACAAGAGATCAGTAATAATTCAGAGTAGGGAATGAGAACTGAGGTAAGAGACTACCAATGAGAAGGCAAAGAAGAGAATAGATGTGCAAGATACAAAAGGGGTAGAAACGGCAGGGCTAGTTGATTACAGGGGAAGCCAATGAGAGCACCCAAATGGGACTCTGATTTTTAACATAGAGAATGGGAAGTTGGCAATACCAGCCAGCAGGCATCAGCAGACAAGGAATTGAGAGAAAGGTTGAAGCAAGATGATGAATTCATCCTGTGGCTTCTTAGAAACATACAGATGAGACATCTGCTAGGCAGTTGGGGCCTGACGTCCAACAGCTCCTTCCAGAATGGGGATGCAGATGGCGTGAATCAGGAGCAGTGCTGGCCATTTTCAGTATGAGAGTGGGATTTAAAAGTGTTGGTTGACCTAGGAAATGGGAAAGCAGTAATAGAGGAGTGGGGTTAAGTGCCTATAACATCTCCTGCTGATTTTTTTTTACATTTATTGAGAATCTTCCATGTCTAGATCACCTTTCTGTACATTTGCACAAATACTTTCATATAATTCTCAGACCCAACTTACGACTAACGAAATATCCACAATTTACCCAAGGTTACCTGTTTCTTAAAAAGAAACAGCCACAACCAGGACCCAGGAATGTCATGCTTCTCTTGGCTTGATACAGAGAATTCAATCCAGGATATAATTGCAAACATGCATGTTTAATGTTATGTGAAATGAAGGGAATTAGAAGGGAACATCGGTTGTGTAAGCAATGAAAGAATAAATTAGTTTGGGGTCAACCTTGTGATGCAGCGGATTAAGCCGCCACTTGCATCTATTTGAGTCCCCACTGTTCCACTTCTGATCCAGCTCCGCACTAATGTGCCTGGGAAAGCAGTGGAGGATGTCCTAAGTTCCTGGGCCCCTGCATCCACGTGGTAGATCTGGTAGATCTAGACAGAAGTCCAGGCTCCTGGCTTCGCCTTGGACCAACCTTGGCTGTTGTGGCCATTTGGGAAGTGAACCAGTGCATGGAAGATTCCTCTCTCTTCTTGTCTCTCTTTATCTCTCCCTCTCTCTCTGTATCTCTGCCTTTCAAATAAATAAATACATAAACCTTTTATTTAAAAAGTAAATCAGGTCTTGTCTTCCTTTCCATAGACTCCTTCTTTTTATAGATTTTATGTAGGTGATAATTCTACCCGTGCATAGCGGGATACTGCAATGAGAGGGATGAGGTAGACAACAAATCAGTTGCAGAGCCCAAACACATACTTCAGAAGTACAATTTGGTAAGAAATTTCTGTGGTGGTGAACATATTTTGAGAATTCTTCACAAAGATGCCATTTTCTTCGTAGCCAAAGACTACAATTAAATCTGACAAATATAGCAGCATTGGGTCATGCCCCCATTTCTCTCCAAGCTCAGATGATCCTGTGCCAGTCAGCTTCCTGATCATATTCTTGGTTTCTCTAGCCAGTCTCTTACACACTTGGTCTAGGATATGTCCCCACTGTGCATGTTGGACATGGCATGGATGGTATGTTCCTATGCATTACTGATATCCCTGGAATCTTATCTGAATGTATTTCTTAAATTATTTAATTATTTTATTTTTTAAAGATTTAATTATTTTATTTGAAAAGCAGAGTTACAAGGCAGAGAGAGAGAGAGAGGTCTTCTATCCGCTGGTTCACTCCCCAGATGGCTGCAACGCCCAGAGTTGCGCCGATCCAAAGCCAGGATCCAGGAGCTTCTTCCAGGTCTCCCACATGGGTGCAGGGGCCCAAGGACTTGGGTCATCTTCCACTGCTTTCTCAGGCCATAGCAGAGAGCTGGATCAGAAGTGAAGCAGCTGGGTCTTGAACAGATGCCAATATGGGATGGGAGCACCGCAGGTGGTGGCTTTACCCACTATGCAACAGCGCCACCCCTATTTAATTACTTTAATTGTAGATTTATACTCACCCCAGCTTTTAATGTCTCTCCCTTCCCTTAAGTGGACCCTTGTCATTGTATCTGTTTCTATAGTCACCAACAAATTAAATTCCTCAGGACAGGCTGATCTGAGGAAGCTTCCTGTGCAGGGAAAGCCTGGCGCCCCCACTTCCTCTGTGCACAAAGGTCCCCCATTTGTCACTCAGTGGGCATGGTCCTCTGCAGAATGCATAGAGCCCTGCATACTCCTAGCCTTTGCACTTGAGTCCTGGTGGGAAAAGACCTCCCAAATCTACTGTTGCCTTCCCATCTTGAACAGGAGGTATAATACAACACACGCGAAACTGGGCCCTACCCAACCTCCTACTACATCACAGCTGCAGTTTAAGGATTTTCCCCTTGGTGGGGTGTGGGTTCATGTAGACTGGGTTCTATACTGATGCTGGACGATGATCTGAAGGTGGACGTGAATTTTCAGGCATCCCAGGCTGCTTTCAGCCTCCTTTACAGAAGTTGTGGAATCGCTCCTCAGGGAAAGCAGGCACAGATGACCTGAGGCCCCAAAACCCCTGGGGTTAGAAGTCCAGGATTCTCAGATTAAGAACCCCTGCTTTGGGGCTGGTGCTGTGGCATAGCAGCAGGTAAAGCTGCCAGCTGCAGCACCAGCATCCCATATGGGCACCAGTTCAAGTCTCAGCTGCTCCACTTCTGATCCAGCTCTCTGCTCATGCACCTGGGAAAGCATCAGAGGATGACTCAAGTCCTTGGGCCCCTGTACCCATGTGGGAGACCTGGATGAAGCTCCTGGCTCCTGGCTTAGGCCTTGCCCAGCCCTGGCCATTGTGGCCATTTGGGAAGTGGACCAGAGGATGGAAGACCTCTCTCTCTTCCTTTCCTTCATTGTAACTCTGACTTTCAAATGAATGAATAAATTAAAAAAAAGAATCCGTGCTCTGCCAAGTATCTTCATGGCTAAGTCATGAGCTGACCATGTACACACTGCCCTGCTTCCCCATAGCTGCTGGGCTGCAGGTATTAAGTAGGGTGACTCCCTGCAAGCTGCCTTCTTACCTGAGCGTGCACATGGCCCTGTTGGGGCAATCTTGGCCCAATAGGAACCTCCTAAGTAAATCGAATGTCCTTAAATGAGTCTGGGTGAGGAATTTCAAAGCAATTAAATTTTTTCCCATTTCCCTGCACTCAGTCCTGGCTTCTATCTCTAGAGACTTAGAAAAAGAGAAAGCAAACAGCCAAGAGGCTAAGGTACCAGGACACCACAGGGTGCTATATTTATCCCCATCCGTATCTTTCAGATCACATTGCTGGGTTTACAAATCAAAAGCTGATTTCATTATTTATTTATTTTTTGGATTTTTTTTGGAACACCCATCAGCTGCACTACTGCAAATATCTAGGCTCCAAACATCAAGCTGCAAACCCCAAACCTCCAGATGTGTGCTTTCTGACTTTGATGTCAACACCCTTAATAGATGGTCCGCCTGCAAAGCTGAGCTGACAGGCCTCCCAAAGGTGCCTCGCAGAAGAGCACTCAGCTCCCAGGGCCATGCTGGTGGCTGAAGCCACACCTGCAAAAAAAAAAAAAAAATGTGGTGGTGACATCATTAGAGAATGGATCTGGCCTAGCTCTTTGGACCACACAGCGTTTATTTTTTTAAAAGATTTATTTATTTTATTTGAAAGATTTATTTATTTTTCATTTTATTTATTTTATTTAGAGTTACAGAGAGACAGAGGGAGAGAGACAGAATGTGAGAAAGAGAGTCTTTCATCCTCTAGTTTACTTCCCAAATGGCCACATCAGCCAGAGCTGCGCTGATCCTAAACCAGGAGCCAGGAGCTTCTTCCAGGTCTCCCACGCAGGTGCAGGAGCACAAGGACTTGGGCCATCTTCTACTGCTTTCCCAGGCCATAGCAGAGAGCTGGATCGAAAGTGGAGCAGCCAGGACTTGAACCAGTGCCCATATGGGATGCCGGCACTGCAGGCGGTGGCTTTACCCACTATACTACAGCACTGGCCCCATGAGTTCATTTTCATATAACCACATTTTTAGATTGCAGCTCCTTTGTAATAAGAATTTAGTTATTACTCCCCCCAAAAATTTCTCAATCAGAACATTAAGGAAGTTCCTTTTTTCCTACCATATATCTATAAAATATTGCATATTATGTGTGCACATTCAAACATGTGTGTGTTTTTCAAGTGCAAAATGAGCCCCTAATACATCAGTATCTGCGCTCACTTTGTGTAATTTTCTTCGAATCTGTGTTTACTGTTTTGTGATTAATGAGGCTAATCGGTTCATTTAAAGCTATCAGTTTGCATTTGTACCTTGAGCAAAGGGGACAGCGAACACTGAGGATATGTTGCAGTGTCCCTCTGATGTAGCACATGAAACAAGAGAAATCGTGAGCAGTTAGTGTTTCCCTAACCAGCAGAAAGGCTACATGAGCAGTTAGTGTTTCCCTAACCAGCAGAAAGGCTATTGTGAGAGAACTGACTGATGGTCGCTCAGGTGTAGGGAAAGCCCCATGAGATGGAACTCTGGGAGTGGCTTGGGGACTTTGCGACGTAGACTCTCCAGCAGTGCTAGTTTCTGGCTCACTGACAGAAAACACTGACCTGTTTAAGGAACACTCCTCTGACAGAAAAGAAGCCGGCTGACTAGAACAGTGCAGCCTGCCTCGCTTCCCCAGGATGGGCTCTGTGTTTGCTGCCAAAAGCAATTTTCTTGTCAACTGTTTGAGGCCTGCACCTCCAAATTACTGGAGGCACCAGTAGACATGAACCTTCCAGGACGTATTGCATGAGACATCTTTGCAGTCTGCCCGTTCCTGGAGAGATCATCACATTCTCCTTTCTGCCAGCCATGCTATCTGTATCCAAAGGAAAATCAAGGAGAAATGTGTGTGTGTGTGTGTGTGTGTGTGTATTTATATACTCATATATATATATAATATATTTGTATCCTTTTCTTCTGAGGCCCTCAGCAGATCTCACCTGGGCTAGGCAGCTATTTCTGACTTTTATAGAAGAAATGATCCTGAGAAATTATGTTTCTTGTAAGTCAAATCCCATTGCAAGTGAAGGGAGCAGAGCTTTCTGGTTAAGGGATCTGTGATGAGTCCACGTGAGAGTAACTATCATTGAGTTCCTGTGAGCAAAGCAGTCATCTGATTAACTCTCACGGTTCCGAGTTGAGATTTGCTTGTGTCAAGGTTCCCATGTATTAAAATGTGCTCCAGCTTAGTTGGGGTTTTAGTGAAGGCACTGGTCAAGATAGGTGCCATCGGTAGCATACTGATGCTGTTCTAAGTACCTCAGACTTTTACACATTTAATTCGGTGGCCCCGTACGGAAGCATTGCGTTTGCCCAAGAAGTGAAATGCCAGCTAGCTCAGCACAGGGCCGGCGGTGCGAGAACTGGAGCCGGCAGTTGTCCCACAGTGCGTTCAGGGGCCAGGGAGCTCTAGGGATGTATCAGCCATTCTGCCGCAACCTGACTTCAGATCCTTGGAAGCCGTCCTATGTGGGTCTCCCAACACAACTGTCACATTGCAGAAACACTATACATTGGTAGTTTCACACTGGTGCAGCAGATACTGCTGTGTGAATTATGTGTATAGCCCACGCGTCCACAGCCTTGTCCTGCCTAGCAGCACGAGGACTGTGAACGCCGTGTAGCTAGGGCTCTGGCCGGCACTGGCCCTATGCACTCAGATCCCTGGACCACACTGGGTTCCCAGATGCTATGGGATGAGCCCTAACGTGGGCTCTCAGCAGCGTACAACACGAAGGTCTTCCTGAAAACATCTTGAAAACATCTGCATTAGATTCTGTCCCACCCAGTGTCTTCTACCTGACCACAAAACCAGTCTCTCGTGTGTGCAGGAGTGGAAGTTCGGAAACAGTGATAAGACCTCTCTTTCAAGTTGTTTTTCTCCACCTTATCTGCCAGCATCTGAACAAAGCCCTGGCTCCCTTCTTTCAACACACAAAACCTCCCACCCTTGGGCCAGTGCTGTGGTGTGGTGTGGGTAAAGCTCTGGCCAGCATTGCCAGCATCCCCTATGGGTGCCGGTTCGAGTCCTGACTGCTCCACTTTCTACCCAGCTCTCTGCTATGCCCTGGGAAAGCAGTAGAAGATGGCCCATGTCCGTGGGCCCCTGCACCCACATGGGAGACTCAGAAGAGGCTCCTAGATTTGGATCAGCACAGCTCTGGGCCATTGTGGTCATTTGGGGGGTGAACCAGTGAATTGAAGACCTCTCTCTCTCTCTGTAACTCTGTCTTTCAAATAAATAAAAATAAATCTTAAAAAAAAAAAAAAAAAAGCCCTCCCACTGCTCTCATAACGGCAGCAGCAGGTCAGCGCTCACTGCCCTGCCCTGTGAGCAGCCGTCCCCAGTGCACACTGAGAGGTCCTGGTGTCTGTGGCTCCCGTGCGGGCCCGCTACTGAACTGTTACCGCTGATCGCAGTCCTGGGGTTAAATGTCAGAAATCATTCCATCCAACTCTCACATTCTGGGATTCTGTCTTCTGCATTTTTTTTTTTCAACTTCTGAGGCCTAATGATTTTTAGCTCAGCTGGTATTTATGCCATAAAAATATTAACCAAGGAGACAGCTGTGCTCTCTCCTCTCCAGTAGCCACAGCTGCTCCCCTGACAAGCTTATTCCTGGGTGCGGCAAAAATGATAATCGTGGCTATTATTAGTTTCGGTTGTAGAGATAGCTGGTGCTCCGTCAATGAACTCAGGAACACAGAGCTTGCTTTTCCAACGGGGTGTTATTTCCATGAGACAGTCTTTGTCCTTCGATTAGTTGTAAGCTGCTAAGCTCAACACTTCGGATCACGGGAACCTCCCGTGGGGATGTGGGGGCAGGTGTGATCACATACCCAGCTTGCTGCATTTCACTGCTTTGCTTGTCATATTCCACTTAATGAAATAGCTGTGTTCCCGAGAAGTTGGCTGGAAAACAAATTTCTGTTAGATAAATCATACTTCCTCATTGATCTACATTTTTAAATTAAGAATGTGTTCCCCCTGGAGAAATAGTTGGCCCCCGGACTAAATATAAATTATACTAAACACTCAATAAACCTTTTAAAATCACATAGTTAAAGAAAATCTTTTCTGTTAGAGCACTAATAGTGATGATATTTTTCAAAGTCAGGAAATACAAACATTATTGTTAAAGCCAGCACTAGATGTAACATTGTTTTAGAAATTAAGCCACATGAGCAACAGGAGGTCCCTCACTCTTTGCATTGGATTCAGTTAATTCAATCAATTAAGCAATCAGAAGTTAACAAATATCAAAGGAGGTGAACTAATGTTCCTAGGTGTGGTGAGAGCCAGAGAGGCCCAACACCTGCTCTCTTCTTGAACAGCCTCAATCTCACCAGAAAACAAAGGCCAGTGTGTGCAGCACAGAGGTATTAGGAGAGGCCACTTGGAGGTGTGGGGTGCTCTGTTACTAACCAGGCGTGTGGCCATGGGCTCCTCAAAAGCTTGAATTTCTTACTCAAAAAATATGAGGGTTGAGCTAAATCACTAATTCCCATACTGAGAATTTTCTGTGTTAAAAAAAAAAATCCTCTTAATTCTGGGAGATTCTAATTTAGGGAATGTCAATGGGATCCAACGGTCTCTTTTAAACTACTCTTCTAGGGACTTCTACTGTGGTCAGATTGTGTCCTACCAGAGCAACTATGGAATTCTGCAACCATTAATGTCCTTTCTATCAGCTTAGTTTAATTCTTCTATTATTTTAAGAAGCAGGAGAGGGTTGAATACTTGAGCAGTCAAGACTCTGTGTGGGACTCTTACATCCTTACCAGGGTGCCTAGGTTCAGGCCCCAGCTGGGATCCAGATTCCACTTTCCTGATAATGCATACCCTGAGAGGCCACAGTCATAGTTCAAGTACTTCAGTTTCTGCCCCCAATGCAAGAGACTTGGACTGAGTTTTCAGCTCTGAGCCTTGACCTAGCCCAGTCTCCTTCTATTGCTATTTGCAGGGTGAACCAGTGCATGGGACCTTTCTCTCTCTCTCTTTCCTCAAATAAATAAATGCATAAACATTTTTAAAACTCTACTGCTGTGAGGCCGGCGCCGCGGCTCACTAGGCTAATCCTCCGCCTAGCGGCGCCGGCACACCGGGTTCTAGTCCCGGTCGGGGCGCCGGATTCTGTCCCGGTTGCCCCTCTTCCAGGCCAGCCCTCTGCTGTGGCCAGGGAGTGCAGTGGAGGATGGCCCAGGTGCTTGGGCCCTGCACCCCTTGGGAGACCAGGAAAAGCACCTGGCTCCTGGCTCCTGCCATCGGATCAGCGCGGTGCGCCGGCCGCAGCGCGCCAGCCGCGGCGGCCATTGGAGGGTGAACCAACGGCAAAGGAAGACCTTTCTCTCTGTCTCTCTCTCTCTCACTGTCCACTCTGCCTGTCAAAAAAAAAAAAAAAAAAAAAAAAAAAAAAAAAAAAAAAAAAAAAAAAAACTCTACTGCTGTGGCCAGGGAGTGCAGTGGAGGATGGCCCAAGTCCTTGGGCCCTGCACCCCATGGGAGACCAGGAGAAGTACCTGGCTCCTGCCATCGGATCAGCGCGGTGCGCCGGCCGTGGCGGCCATTGGAGGGTGAACCAACGGCAAAAGGAAGACCTTTCTCTCTGTCTCTCTCTCTCACTGTCCACTCTGCCTGTCAAAAAACAAACAAACAAACAAACAAAAACTCTAGACAAACTTGGAATGCAACAAGAGCATCAAAGAGTGGGCGACAAAAGGAAAAGTGTTCATGTATCAAGGTTACCACGAGGTACAAAAAAAAAAAAAAGAGTATCTCAAAGCAATAAAACTACTCTCTTGTCTCATGGGCCAGCCAAGCAGAAGTCCAAAATCCTAGTATAGACAGGGGAGACCCCTCCCTCACCTCTTCCTGCTCCTGGTGTCAGCAGGCAGTCCGCAGCGTTCCTCGGTGGCCCGAGAGCCATCTTCCCCCTGTGTATCTTCAGGCTGCCTGTCTTCTATGCTGAGGCTCCGTGGGCCCCTTTATGAGAACATCACTGTTGCCAAATATGGCCACTTTCCGAGGTCCCCATCTGTGAAGAAGGAATCATCGCATGTGGCCAAGATGAAAAACAGCACGGTGTAGGGTCAGAGTTGGGTAGCGATGGTGCGGGTGCTGGGGCCAGTACTCAGAGAGCTTCGCACCTGCTGCCTTCCCTGGGTTGTATCGCACAGCGGCACTTGGGTCATTAATTATTATTCTGCAATGGTGGAACCGTGCTGTTCCGTGGCTTACATGTCTTGAATCCAGAAGTTGTAGAATTGGCTGGCTGATCCCAAACTTTCGCCTCTACCACAATGATCCACTGCCTTACTTGCAGTACTGATGACCCATGAACTTGGACGAGTAGATGGAGGCCACTCTGTGGAGGGCCTTGAGAATGAGACTGCAGAGTTTGCGTTTGACGTTCAGAAATTAAAGAGCTGTCTGGAGTGTCTGAAGAGCCGTGACGTGAGGGAGCGGATATTTTAGGAAGACGAGTGTGTCTCTCCTGTCAAGGAAGTGTTTTCTTTAGAAAGAGCAAGAGCAGACTTATAAATGAGAAGCTATTGGCCCTTGAAGAATTTCTTTTCATTGGCTTTCCTCAAGTGGTTTGCTTCTTCCTCACTGACATCTCTTAACCAAGGATCCTTCAACACGTGAAGAAGTACGCTCAGTAGAGCTGTTTCCGTCTCCCCCTGCTCTCGCTAATATTCTTCTCAAGTTCGTCTTGCTAGGGACACAGCGCTGATCAGTTTGTGGTCAGAACACAAGCACTGTTAGAGGAAACCTTCCTTTGATCCTTTATCTCTAGAAACTCAGATTGCAGTAGTCTTTTTGTTTGTTCTGACCCAGGCCTGGGGAAGCCTCATTTCTGGTGATTGAAAGTTTAAGCTGAGCATCGTTCTCTCCGAGTTTGCCCCATATAACCTTAATGTGAAAAACAGAATGTGCGAGGAGAAAGAGGAAATATGACAAAGAAAGCTAAAATTTATAAAGCATTTTACTACATACAAATTACTTTTAACGTGCCTTATCCAATTTATTCAGAAAGTGTATAAATAACAGGTGAGTGATGAAGTCATTATAGTCTGGAGAACATAAGACAATAAAATTAAGCCTCATTTCTTTTTGCAGGATGACATGTCGTAAGAGGGCATTTCAAAAGTTCATGGAAACAAAATTAAATGGTAAACCTGTTTTGGTGCAAAATTCTTGAACTCCATGCATAGATTTTTCATCATAAGCATTTTCCACGAGCTTTTGGAAGATTCCTTCACCTGCATGGGTTTCAAAAATTTTTGCACCAAACTAAGCTTGTATTTTTTAACTCCAGTTTCCACAGAGTTCTTAAGGCACTCTCAGAAGTCCCCAACTCCTGCAGAGCATAGGCCTCTCCCCAGTCGTAAGCCAGCCAACTTCCTTCTGTACAGAAAATCACCTGGCGTGGATAGAGGAAGTTATATGCATGTTCATATGCTTGTGTCCCGGCAGAAAACTTGATGGGTTCTCGATTTTGATCTCCCTTACATATGTTTGCATGCATTTCAGTCAATGACTGTAATGCTTCCAACGTTCTTCTCTAATTAAATATCCATGGAGCAAGCTCACCAAGGTTAGTCCCTGTCCGTCTCATGCAAGCGCACATTTGCATGCAAGAATTAAAACAGGTGTCTGGACTCCAGTTGGAAAGGAGGCCAAGAGAGCCAGAGAACCCTTTATCTTTCCATTTCCTCGCTTTGATGGGCTCATATGCAGCCTCCAGGAAACCTGAGGTTCCACCAGTCACTGCTGTGACCCCAGAGCTCAATCCAGAAGCAGCTGTCCAGAGCTAATTTATTTCCTAACGCTGCGGCACTGTTAATTTATAAATTACACTGGTAATTCGAGCTATTATTAATTTCAGATGGTGTAGGGCAAGCCTAATTAAAATATGACACCAATTGCCACACATGTGTACCAAGGACTACCATTTAAAATTAATGGGAATATTAAGTGTGACACTGGTCTCTGAGATGCTTTGCACAGTAATTATAACATTCTAGCTGGGAGAGATCTGACAAATGTGGGCTTGTGGTCAGTAGCAAATAAACAACGACAATGGAAGGGGGATGACAAATTCTTCATTTTTTTTAAAAGATTTATTTATTTATTTGAAAGTCAGAGTTACACACAGAGAGAAGGAGAGGCAGAGAGAGAGAGAGAGAGAGAGAGAGTCAGTCTTCCATCTGCTGGTTCACTCCCCAATTGGTGGCAACAGCCGGTGCTGCACCAATCTGAAGCCAGGAGCCAGGAGCTTCTTCTGGGTCTCCCACATGAGTGCAGGGGCCCAAGGACTTGAGCCATCTTCTACTGCTTTCCCAGGCCATAGCAGAGAGCTGGATCAGAAGTGGAGCAGCCTGGTCTCAAACCACTGCCCATATGGGATGTTGGCACTTCAGGCCAGGGCATTAACCCACTTCACCACAGCACCAGCCCCCAAATTCTTCATTTAAACCTCTTTCCTCCATTTCCTCCATTCTTCCTCTAAATATATGGAGACGACAATAATAGCAGTCAAGGCTGTGGAGACACTTCCAAGGTTCTTACATGTTGTATCTCTGAGTCCATTTGGGTTAATGCTTGTTGTCTTTTCTGTGTCCTGGACATTTCAGCCCTGTTATCTGCCCATCGACACGTAACTACCTCTTCTTGGGAAATTGGTGTCGCTTTCTTGCTTTTTATAATAGATACAGCCAGTTTCTTTCCTCTTCTGGTGGTTAATGGAGGGAAGAACATGGGTTTTTTTTATACATAGTGTAGGTTCCACGAGGAAGGAAGATGTAAGAGGAGATTCTCAAATGGGAAAGTTGATGCTGGCAAACACCTGCCAGCAGAAGGCTCCTGTAACTGTTACTCTCCTTGACACGACAGAAGTAGGCACCTCAACAGTACCATGGAGCAAATACAAGCAGAGGGCACTGCCGGGCCTTATATGCCATTCTGCACATTATATTTCCTTCTTTTTTTTTTAAAGATTAATTTATTTACTTGAAAGTCAGAGTTACACAGAGAAGGAGAGGCGGAGAGAGAGAGAGAATCTTCCATCTGCTGGTTCACTCCCCAATCAGTGGCAATGGCCAGAGCTGCACCAATCTGAAGCCAGGAGCCAGGAGCTTCCTCCAGGTCTCCCATGCAGGTGCGGGGGCACAAATGCTTGGGCCATCTTCTACTGCTTTCCCAGGCCATAGCAGAGAGCTGGATCGGAAGTGGAGCAGCCGGGTCTCGACCCAGTCCCCATACGGCAGCTTTATGCGCTACGCCACAATGCTGGCCCTATTTGTTTCTTACCATTACCACTCTCTTGCTCTGGGTTAGCAGACAGCATCCTGGAGGGATCCATGACCTGGGGGACCGTGTCCGTTTGTTCTGTTTGTGGGGCCACTCATGCTCGTGTTGCTTCACTGGCCCTGAGTGTGCTTCCACAGGCTATGGTACTGGTGATCAAGCCAACAGGTGTGCAGCACATGAAATATTCCAAAGCCCTTTCAAAGATATAAAAACACATATTCACTTGTTGTTCTAAATAACTCCGGGGGGGTATTAGGACTGTGCATCTATTATGCCTGCAGAAATGTTTCCCAGTTGCTAGAGATGATTTTAACTTATGTTGACTGCGCAATGATAGTTATGAATAGCAGCCTCTCTTCTTCTCTTACAACTGACCCAGAAAAAAAGAATGTTTGAAAATGAACATAAAATTGTCCTGGTGGGGCCGACATTGCAGTGGAGTGGGTTAAGCTGCTGCCTGCAACACTGGCATTCCATATGAGCAAGGATTTGAGATCCAGCTGCCCTTCTTCCAATCCAACTCCCTATTAATGTGCCTGGGAAAGCAGTGGAAGATGGCCCAAATCCTTGGGTTCCTGCCACCCACAAAGGAGATCTGGATGGAGTTCAAGGCTCCTGGCTTTGACCTGACCCAGCTCTGGCCTTTGTGGCCATTTGGGGAATAAACCAACAGATGGAAGATCTCTCCCCCAACCCCCATCTCTCCCTCTCTCTCTCTCTGTAACTCTGCTTTCAAATAAATAAATATTTTTTAAAGATTTTATTTATTTATTTGAGAGGAAGAGTTACAGACAGTGAGAGGGAGAGACCGAGAGAAAGGTCTTCTATCTGCTGGCCACAATGGCGGGGACTGCCCTGATCGAAACCAGGAGCTTCCTCTGGACCTCCCAAGTGCTTGTGCCATCTTCTACTGCCTTCCCGGGCCACAGCAGAGAGCTGGATCGGAAGTGGAGCAACCAGGACTAGAACCAGCACCCATATGAGATGCCGGCACTGCAGGCAGAGGATTAACCTACTGTGCCATAGCACTGGCTCTAATAAATAATTTAAAAAAAAAAAGAAATTGTCATGGATTAAGATATTGTTATCCTTAAATAACCTAGCTGTTAATAACCGTAGTTATCCCCACTTACCAGATGAGAGGATAATCTCAGATGTAAACAGTTGTTTTTATTCTTCAATTTTATTTTAAAAAAGATTTATTTATTTTTTTGAAAGTCAGAGTTATAGAGAAGGAGGGAGAGACAGAGATACCTTCCATCTGCTGGTTCACTCCGTAGAAAACTGCAGGGGCCGAGGCTGGGACAGACTGAAGCCAAGAGCCAGAAGCTTCTTCCAGGTCTCCCACATTTGTGCAGGGGTCCAAGCACTTGAGCCACCTTTCACTGCTTTCCTGGGCCACTAGCGGGGAGCTGGATTGGAAGTACAGCAGCCAGCCAGGACTCGTACCAGCGCCCACGTGGGATGCTGACATGGTAGATGGTGACTTTACCTGCTACCCCACAACGCTGACCATCTTCTTTGTCTTTTAACTTTGAACTCTTGTCTAGTCTATAGTGTCTAACTGAACACCAGTGGCCAGACATTAGGTGGGATGTCTGATAGGCAGAGGATAGCTCATATTTTCCTAGTTTTTCACTATTGAAATTGAGCCTAAGGGCGGTTGGATCACAGAGATGTGCAGCCCTGTCTTTATTTGTTGCCATGCTTCTGTTATGGACTCAAGTTCAGGGTCCCAACACTGGTTTGTGTTTAGGATCTTGTCACTAAGACCTTACTGACATAATTTTTAAAAAATTGATTTTTGGGGGCTGGCATTGTAGTGCAATGGGTTAAGGATGTCCTGTAGCACCGGTATCGCAAAAGGGCACCAGTTCTAGTCCCGGCTGGTCCACTTCCAATCCAGCTCCCTACTAACGCACCTGGGAAAGCAGCAGAAGATGGTTCAAGTCCTTGGGCACCTGCACCCACATGGGAGATCCAAAGGAAGTTCCTGGCTCCTGGCTTCGACCTGGCCAAGCCAAGCCTGAGTCTTTCGGCCATTTGGCCATTTGGAGAGTGAACCAGTGGATGGAAGACCTCTCTCTCTCTCTCTCTCTCTCTCTCTCTCTCTCTTTGTCTTTCAAATAAGTAAATATGTAAAAAAAGAAAATTGACTTCTGCCTATCCAACTGATAGTCTTACCTTTGGGAATCTAAAGTTAAATTTTTTGTCCTAGTATTTGCATTGCCTCTGTGGCCTGTCTCGTGTGTGTGTGTGTGTGTGTGTGTGAAATTTTTAGCTGATTCCTGTCCAGGGCCAAAGTCAGCTGCTCTCAGTTGAGATACCCTCAAATGATACCTACAGACCAGAAAGAGTTAAGCGGGCACTGAGATCCCAATGCCGTACCATTTTGTAAGTTCAGGCAGTGTAAATGTCAGAATTATTAATCACTTAGAGAGCACCAGTGTTCTCTAGGCTCTGTGCTCCATTCAGTTAGAAATACAAACATTTCAGCTGTCCACTGGGGAGTTGGTTGTAGAAGGGATGGAAGTGATGCGGAGGGAGACTCGGGGCAGTCCCTGTGAATCTGAACTCACTGGTGCCACAATTCTCTGCAGATGTAACCATGCTATAAGTTGTCTTCCAAGTTTATACTTGTGGTATTTTTTTTTTTTATTTCCCTTTCACTCTCCCTGCCTTCTCTTGCAGCTGTTGGCTTTGTGAGTGAAGACGAATACTTGGAAATTCAGGGCATTACTCGAGAGCAGTCAGGGGACTACGAGTGCAGTGCCTCCAACGATGTGGCTGCGCCAGTGGTGCGGAGAGTAAAGGTTACCGTGAACTGTAAGTGCTCTCACCACCCCTGCCCCCCGACACCCCACACACCCCATTGTGGCCACAGCCATGAGCTGTCAGCAGGCCCGTGGTAGGGCCAGCTACTGACTCAGAGTGGGAAATAGTGCAGCATCATTGTCCACACTCTTCAGAGGCAACAAGGTTTGCACACCTCTAGGTAACAGGGTCAGCATCGTGATGCCGGCACCCATATTGGAGCACCAGGCAGAGTCCCATTGACTCAATTTCTGATCCAGCTCCCTAATGTACCTGCGAGGCAGCAGATGATGGCCTAAGTAGTTGGGTCTCTGCCACCCACATAGAAGACCCATATGAAGTTCCTGGCTCCTGTCTGAGACCTGGCCCAACCTTGGCTCTTGTGGCCATTTGGAGAGTGAATCAGCAGATAGAATCAATCAATCAATCAATCTCTCTCATGCACGCGTGCTCTCTCTCTCAGAATCAGTCTCTCTGTGTCTCCGCCTTTCAAATAAAAAATAAATAAATGAAGTGTCTGAAAGTAATTTAATATAGTAGCAAACTTCACTTTCATGGCTTAGGGGGCACTAAACAGCCCTCAGTGGATAATGCGCCTTCAAGCCTAGATTTTCCTTTTGTGTGCTCATACAACATAGCTGTCCTGGAACCTCTCCCCTTCTACATAATGGAGCAAAATTCATGTGCGACCATGTATGGAAGAACTATGAGAACTTAGATTTGTGGTGTGTTTATTGCATATCATCCTCGTACTACCACAGATGTTGATGTCTGTGGTATACACCAATAGGCACATGTGCAGGCAATCAAGAGTATGTCTCAAGTGGTTTTTCCTGGTAGAGAAGCAGAACCCAAAGTGTTTGGAGACCACTGCTTTATCAGCCATGCACGTCCACACCAACCTTGATCCTACACAAGTTTCTGCCCTCTCATTCACCTCTTCTCCCTCTGTTCTGCATTGTGTGTGCTGATTCAGTTCTCTGTGACATTCTGAAGGTTTTCTTTGCTGTGTGCACTCTGGGGAGTCCCAGGATAGAACAGAACCCAAGCTCTAATGCAGCAGCCAAGAAGCCTTCCTGCTTCAGTCTGTGGGGAGGGTGGAGAGAGGGGAGGAATGTTGTGCCTAGGTGAGTACACATTCTTTTTCTTATAAAAAAGAGATTTATTTATTTATTATTTGATGGGGTTGCAGAAGAGGGAAGAAGATAGAGAGAAAGAGACAGTCAGAGAGAGAGAGAGAGAGAGAGAGAGAGAGAAAATGTTTCATCTGATGGTCTACTCCCCAAATGCCTGCAATGGCTAGGGTTGGGCTCAGCCAAAGTCAGGAGCCAGTTCACCTGGGCCTCCCACCTAAATGCAGGGGACCAAGCACTTGGACCATCTTCTGTTAGCTTCCCAGGTGCAACAGCAGGGAGCTGGATCAGAAGTGTAGAAGCTGCAATGCAAACTGATGCCCATATGGGATGCCGGCATCGTGGGTGACAGCTTAACTTGCTATGCCGCAATGTCGGCCACAAATACACATTCTTTAAGATTTTGGTTCCTGTTAGAGCGTGAACCTATTAAATATGAAACACTTTAAAAAGCAAGGAAATAGATATAGCAAGCCTATCACTTTTTTTTTTTTTGCCTATCTCAGTTTTTCTAAAGGGATTTACAAAGTTATACAATTTATAATTATAAAACGCAAAGAACTGGAAGCAAAGGAAAATGCATGAAAGCTAAGGAAAAATCAGCATTTGAAATGCATACCACAAAGTTTCCATTGCTGAAGTAAAGAGAGCACATATCACCTTCTTTACGATTTACGTTGTCCTTAAGATTAAAGCAAGTTATCTCCCTGGGTGAAACACTGCTTTTCCTGGTCTTGAAATCCTGCTGAATATTCTCTTCAGGATCTCTACAAATAGAACCCTTTGAGACTAATGTCAATAACTCCACACACAGTATTTCTTCAGTAACAGAAGAGTAAGTTTGTTGCGACTGTTTTCAATAATGTCCTTCAGTGCCAACTGCTGGGAAATCAGGGGTGGTTCGGTGAAGACTACAGATGAAAGCAGACCAGGTCTGCCAGACTGGATTGGCCTGGGCTGATGCTGGATTCATTTGAGAGAATGCAGTAAAGAAAAACTGATCTATATTTCCTCCAGGCAGAGCTCCATGACTATTGCTTCTTGCAACTGAACTTTTGATGGGAACTGCATAGGCTGAGGCTATATGCTTAGGCAAGGAAGACATTCTATAAAGCTGATGAAAGGTCAATGTGCAAGGTGCAGGGCTGCTGGGTTGGCATTACCCTATGGAAGCTAAGAAATCTAAACAGGAAGTAGACCTGAATACCTGGTCATTCTGTCTTGGTACAGTGGAGAAGAGAAGCGATGTATGCTCAGAAGATGGAGCCTTTTCTTAGAACAGCCTTAGAAGTGCTTTCATTCCCTGGCACGATTTGGATAGCAGTTTGACAGTGCAAGGAAGCCAAGGTAGAAGAGGGTGTGAAAAAAAAATCCATGAATGAATCAGCCTTCCTCGCTTTCAAAGGCATGGTAAATGCTATAGGACTTCTTCTCTCTGCAGACCCACCGTACATATCAGAAGCTAAGGGTACAGGCGTCCCTGTGGGACAGAAGGGGACGCTGCAGTGTGAAGCCTCAGCAGTTCCCTCTGCCGAGTTCCAGTGGTACAAGGACGACAAAAGGTAACGTCCCCCTCCCCTCTACCCCCGCCCTCACCCCCCCAGAAGAAGAGTGCTTTACCACTAGTTCCTGATTCCAGATGGTCTCCAATGAACCCTGCAAATCTTTTTGTGAATTTGTCCTCCATCTTGGAGTGAAACAGTATACAAACACTTCTTTTCTTGATAGCAATGGATTTCAGCAGGGATTTTAATGTTCTTGTGCAGAGTTAATGCTCAGTCATCCACCAAGGAGACCTGTAAGGTAACACTTCGGGTTTGGGGGAGGGGGTTGTTTTGTTTTGTTTTGTTTTGTTTTGTTTTTTAATCAGGTCAGCAAAGTCACAAAAGATTGTAGGGCTCACAAATTTTTGTAACAAGAGCAAATAATGGGTTCTGCCCGGAGCAATGTTAAACACATTCTCAGGCTGGGATTACGGTGTTCGGGGGTTGTATGGGGACGGTCACTAGTCATGTGGCCGGCAGGTCTCCACTTTGGTTGCAGGTGCATTCCATGGCGGGGCCTTGTCAGAGTCCATGACCTGACTTAGTCCTTCCTTTGTGGCCAAGTTCTCCCTCCCCAGCAGGAGGGAGGAGAGAGGACTCTCCCCTTCCTTCCCATTGTTGGGGCCTCCATCAGGGTGTTTGCTTGAGTTCTCACATGTCATGTCACCGCAGGGGTCAGCAGCCTGGCTCAGCCAGCAACATGGCAATTATCACGATCAAAGAGCTATTTTAAGGTGGATGAGCACTGAAGCAGTGTGGGGGAGCTGTCTGTGTTCAGAACATTCTCAGGAAAAGGGTGGTGTGGTGCAGGCCATGCAAAAAAATTTCTGGGAAGAGGAAGCAGGGAGGAAGGAGGAGACGCAGGGAAGGGCAACCAGCCCAGGGGCTGCTTCTGAGAAGGAGCCCAGAGCGGGCAGTGCCAGGCCTGGAGGGAGCCAAGTGTGGCCCACGCTGTGCAGAGCATCTTCTCCAGAGCTCGGTTTCCTTTCCTGCTGTAGTCACCAGAAGCTCTTTCAGTCTCTGAATCCACAACCGAACCAAGTCGCCGACTGACAGATCACTGTGCCTCGTCACAACCCTTCTGTGAGGAAGAGCAGCGTATTGGGCTTTTTCAGTTTTAAAGGACATATTCTCGTAGCTTCTAGCGAGGTGTGTTGCATGCCTCTAGCCCATTTTATAGAAGGATGAACGGAAGGGGAGAAAGGAGAAACAAACTCACAGAGAAATGAGAAACAGGGCCTGCGTTGGACTCAGCTGGTTAGGCCTCAGCTTGCGGTGCTGTGTCCTAGATCAGAGCGCCGGTTTGATTCCCAGCTGCTCTGCTTCTGATCCAGCTCCCTGCTAATGCACCTGGGAAAGCAGCAGGCAATGTCCCAAGTCCTCGGGCCCCTGCCACCCACATAGGAGACCCAGATGGAGTCCCTGGCTCCTGACTTCCGCCTGGCCCAGCCCCAGCCATTGCTGCCATTTGGGAAGCGAACCCTTGGGTGGAAGATCTCTGGGTCTCTCACTCTCTGGGTGTCACTCTGCCTTTTAAATAAATAAATCTTTAGAGAAAAACAAGGAAGGAGAAGTCCCCAGAAAGTTGACTTTCCTTCTTCCTGCCAAGAATTCCGAATCAAGCAGATAGTTTTTTTCCAATAAGCAAACGTGGTTACCTGCCTTAAAAACCCTGAAGCCCTCCCCACAATGATCCCTTCTTATTGTGCTAAGAGGAAAACTGAGGCATCAGGATCCTGGATAACACAACAGAAAGCAAAACAGAAAAACGATTGAGCTGCGGGGTCAGTTCCAGAACCTTCCATTGTCTGAGTCACAGTGAAAACTCTTCAGCTGCCTGTTGTTGCTCTAATTTATGCAGGAGAAAAGCAGAAACAGAAGTCGAGGTGCTTCGGAAAGTTCGTGGAAGGGGAATTAAAATATAAATCGCATTTGGATGCCAATTTTTTTTTTAATCTGCGTATAAGAAGGGTCTTCAGAAATTTCAGGGGAAATGTATGTTATGGAAAACTGTGCCTGAACAGAAGTAAATAAGACCTCAGCACACATGGAGAGAATAGAGCAAATGTGCACAATGGAGGGGAAAAGGAAGAGCCCTCCCCTTCCCATGGCAGGTGTGGTGCTTGGAGGAGCAGCCTCCTGCTCTGTCACTCAGGAGCAGCCTCTGGGAGAAGCAGAAAGCCTGCCTGCTGACTGTTCTCAGAGGCCTGGGCATAGACAGCTGCTCCCCTCCATGGTCTGAACTCTCCTGGTAGCCTCTCCTTCTCTTTCCTTCCCGTTGACTTGGCTTGGTCAAGCAGGTGGTCAGTGGGCATATCCTGGCTGCCCGGGAGAGGCTGGCCCTGCCCCATCTCCTGTTCTCCAGTGACATGAGTCTGTGTCATGGGGCAGGCAGCTTTCTCAAAATTTAGGATAGAGGCTGTTTGGCCACGTAGCAGTACCTCTCACTGTGTGAGTTATCCATCAAAACACGAGCGAATGGAATACTGCGCTTAATAAGGGCAGCCAAAGAACAGGAACATGAGCTACAAAAACCCTACAGCTCCATGGAGTAGCTAAAGCCCATGCTTGGGCAGCAGGTGTCTGCCCAGGGAAAGGGGAAATGTGTCAGCCCTGGGGCTGGGGGTGCAGGTGGCCAGCCCACAGTGTCTTTAGCTGAAGACACTTCAGAGCTTTCAAGTAGAAAGCATGTTTTGGGTAAGTTCCCAGTGCAGAGCTGAAATCTCGTCCACAGCCTGCTTCAGATGTGAAGCCTCCTCCCTCACTCCCTGTCCTAGGAGTGGTGTCAACATGACAAAACGGATCATGGAGGCTCTGGGCTCACTGCAGAAGCTCCTCGCCCCAATGGGTGGTGTACAGAGCTTTCTATGGACAGCGCCCCCTGGAGGATCAGTATCTACATAACAGGCCAGACACATAAAAATGCCCTCTGGTCACACAGCCAGATGCTTCATGACATCAGAACAGTGCTGGCCTTCTAATGAAGCCCCTGGACCCAGTTCACTATCCCTCACTTTTGAAAGACAACAGTAACCAGAGAAGAAGCTACATCATGAAAAGCAAGGCAAGTCCCTCCAACAACAGCTACTGAGTGAGAACAGTGTCTTCTGGTCAAGGTTATACCATAAACTTGGGGAGGGGGCAGTGGAGAGAATCTTCTGTAATATCCGTAAATGACACCTTCAGGCAATGACACAGCAGCTGCCCTCTATGCCAGCCTTGAGCGCTGCCTGTCTTGGTTTGATGGATCCAATACCAGCCATGTCCCCTATATCCACCTGACGTTGTTACTTGTTCCAAGTCCTGCTCCAGGCAGGCCCTAAGCAGCCAACTTAGTTTTGTGTCCCTGTTCCCTAACACCCTTCATTCAGAAGGGTTTCTTGTCCCTTCAGTGTTTCTCTGTCCTGAACCACACAACAAGCTACGAAGCAAGGAATACAAAGGTAGCTTGTAACCCATGAGCTTAAAGAAGACATCTCAGCATTTGCAAAAGGAGTAAAGCTGGTCTTGAATTTCTGTATAGACTCACGACTGCATTGGGAACGACTGCTGAGGGCCTCCTAAGATAGAGGAAACGCTCACGCTGACTCCTACGCCTGGGGCAGCTTCCTCCCTTTATGTCTGCCCAGTAATGAACTCCAAGGGGCAGTAAGAAAACCTGGCTCCGCGATGTTCTTCCATGGCTCTTATGCCCGGCACAGGATGAGCCCTGTGGCATGTTGGGCCATCATAACGCATTGCTCAGGAGACTGGCCCGGCCCCACAGGGCTGTATCTTGCTGTGCTGTCTCTCCCAAGCTCATCCCCTTTCGACACACTCTAGCAGAAGCCCTTCAGTGTTCCCTGATGTGAAAATTATCTCTGATTATATTCTCCTCTTCACAGACAAAAAATAATAAAATATTATCTGTAAAATGCCTTGAGTGCTTAAGAAGACATTTTATGACCCAGGTGCTTGAAAAACATCTTTCCTGCCAATTGTGCAGGATTTCTCTTGTCTTTGAAGCTTGAGACTTTTTTTTTAAATTAGTTTCATTGTTGTCACCATCGTCACCGTCACCATCTTCATTACCACCCTCATCAGCATCAAACAAGTCATCACCCTTCAGCACCTGTTGCATGCATACTATTGCTCCAATGTCACCCAGCTGGCATGGTGTGCGTGATGTGGTATGGATGACACTTATCCCAACGCGGGGATAAGTGGCTGCACCTGCTCGCAGAGAACTTGGATGTGGGGAGAGGGAGATAAGGTGTACTGAGAAGAGCTTCCTGAGATGTACACACAGAACTAGAGAAATACAAGTGTATGGGTCACTGTCCGGTGCCATTCACTGGAACAAAGAGTGGAGATGGCATGTGAGGAGGGGGCGGTTACGTCGTTAGTCTGAGAGTCTGTCTTCTTCCTGGGAGAAAAGCGTCACCATCTCCTCTTTCTGCTTTGTGTCTCTTGTTTGTCTCAGACTGATGGAAGGCAAGAAGGGGGTCAAAGTGGAAAACAGACCCTTCCTGTCCAAGCTCATCTTCTTCAATGTCTCTGAGCACGACTATGGGAACTACACGTGCGTGGCCTCCAACAAGTTGGGCCACACCAATGCCAGCATCACGCTATTTGGTGAGACTGTGCCCTGAGCCTGGCACTGAAAGGGGAAGGGTGTAAGTGGGGGCGGGGAGGGAAGGGTTGGAGGAGGGGAGGAGCTACAGGGAGCTCCAGCATGGGGTGGCTATCAGAGGTGAGTGAGGCAGGGATGTGGGGAAGGAGCAGGGGGAGAGGAAGAGAGAAGAAACTAGGATATGAAGGAATGCAAATGAAAACGGAAGGTTGAGGTTTCTTTCTCACAGTCCTACAGAGGGAGAAAAGGACTCTGGGATGACAAAGCGTTTTCTGCCATTTTCATCAGTGATGTCTCCTAACATGACTTTGCATTTATAATTGAATAGAACCGTCAAGAGCCCAGGGAGGGACATTTGCTATTGCAGTACTCCGCTCACGGGGTTTGTAGAAAGTGCTCCCTCTTCTGAAACTTTATCCAGCCGTTGGGATGTAAGAGAAACCAAATCAGATTCATCAGAGTAGAATCAGAGGGCTTGGGTCCTAATGGCATTGGCTGCAGATGGAGAAGTAATAGAAAAGGAGCATTTCCCAGGTTCCCCAGGTCAAAAGGATGCTGTTGGCTGGGTTAGGACATCTGTCCATCCAAGCCACCATCTGGACATAATATCACATGGTCACCATTCAACAGCAATGGACTGAAGGACTGATGGGGACCAGGCTAATTGTTCTGACTTTATCACCACATATCTGGCAGTTGTGTTGACAAAAGAAGTAGGTTGACCTTGGTGTCTTGCTTGCTGAATAGAGTAGCTACGTAGCAGTGAGCCTGCCTTCCTGTCTGTCACCAGGCAGGATTTGGCGCATCAGGGGTGGCTTGCAGCCACTGATGGATGCACACACTCACTGCGGACCACAGGATTAATTTTTGGTTGCCTTCATCCCCGGGACATTCAGGGAGCTTGGGATTTTTCAAATCGGTTCCCCCAAACCCAGTGTTAAGGTCCACTCTTGAGTTGATAGGGAGAGAAAGAGGAGGTTTTTGGCAGATAATTGGCAAGTGCATAAATTCCTTTTTTTCCCTGAGAATTCTCAGACAATCCCACAGCCTCAGGGGCCTGCCCTGTCCCCTGTCCCTGCTGCATGCCCTTGGTGGCAGTGTGCACAGCCTGCTCGGAATCACAGCCCCATGCTGCCCATTCCTGCTGTCTCTGATTCCATATCACACCCTGCCTGCCTTCTGCCCACCTTTATCCGGGAGGCTGGGAAGGGGTGGAGCTGTGATGAGACGGATTGATCTGTCTGGCATCCCTCACACAGGCTTGGTCGTAAGCCTCCTTCCCATTTGTCATGCTGTCTTGGCTTTTTGGCAGGTGTCTGTCTGTGCTAACACAGGGCCTCAGGGTTGGAAAGGAGAGATCCCCTCCCTTGCCTTGCAACACCCAGACTCTCCCTCACTTTCCAGCCCTCAATCCAGGAAGCAGTCTTCCTCCTCCTTTAACTGGTCTCTCTTCCAACGTCCATGTGTGGTGTGGGTTTGCCTTTGGCTTGATCACAACTGTCTGATCCCAGCCCCTCTCCCTTAAACCATCTCAAGATGAGAGTAGGGAAGTGGAGCAAACTTGCTTTGTAGGAATGATATTGCTGGCGTTCATCATCCAAAAGAGCAGCGAAGCATGTGTGAGAAATGTGCTCTTTCCTCAAGACCCCTGTCCCTGGGTGGCCATTGGAACTTCTGCTTCCTGTCCCTCCCTCCCTCCCATTGCCAGCATCCCATCCATCCTGCGTATCCTTTGAGTCATGGCTACTATTGCCAGCATTACGGAGTCCAGGACTGTGTAGAAAGCGGTGGTATCTGCTCATGTCAGTTTAGAAAGACTGGATCAAGTCAAGAGTGGGGCCCGTTGGAGAGGGGGCAGTTCTTAAATTTTTTTAAAGGTTAACAGGTTGTTGTTGTTGTTGTTGTTTTAATTGAACTGAACGCTTTTTCTTTCATTGATTTTTTTTAAGATTTGTTTATTTATTTGGAAGTCAGAGTTACACAGGAGAGGCAGAGAGAGAGAGCAAGAGAGAGAGAGAGAGAGGTCTTCCATCCACTGGTTCACTCTCCAATTGGTTGCAATGGCCGGAGCTGAGCCGATCTGAAGCCAGGAGCCAGGAGCCTCTTCTGGGTTTCCCATGTGTTTGCAGGTGCCCAAGCACTTGGGCCAACTTCCACTGCTTTCCCAGGCCATGATAGAGAGGTGGCTCAGAAGTGGAGCCTCCAGGACTCGAACTGGCACCCATATGGGATGCCGGCACTGCAGGTGGTGGCTTTACCTGCTATGCCACAGCACTGGCTCCCCTCCTCCCCCCTGGGGGGCGGTGGCGCAGTTCTCAGGTTGTCTCAGCGCCTTAAGCTACTGTTGCCAAGAGGTAGATCAAGGATTCAGTGTGCTCGAATTCAGCCAGTCAGACACCAGTTCCGTTTCTGAGCCCCACTGGGGAGACCACATGGGTTTCATAGTGCCGTGGAGACAGAGAAACTCCACGAATGTCTGTGATGCGTGTTTTCAAGCCCTTGTCTCTGGCCGAGCCTGATATGGACACTGCTGTGGCTCTTAAGCTCTTTACTGAGGCTCAGCACCTAGGAGGCCTTTGGACAAGCAGGAGTTTGCTAGGGAGTGTCCCATGCTATTCTCATTAAAAGCCCTCAGGCAGACCAATGCCCCTTGGAAATCAGCATATCCCAGATGTGAATCTGTACCCTCCATGATGAAGTACATTCTCCTGTAGCATTGCAGTGAATTGGCCAAATCATCTTTTTGTCACCAGCTTTGCATGAACTGTGTGCACTCTGCAAGTGATCTAGTTATTGGCTAGTGAGGCTCCTGATGCAGAGGACTGCTCTCCTGGGTCCTGAAGCCAAATGGAAACAGGCTCCCCATGTTGAAGCCACAAGGCTCTGAGCTCCCAGTCTCTAGTCTGCAGAGCTTGTGGGAGGCTCCCACGGCTCTGCTCCCACACTTCTGCACCGCAGTGTCTCTGGGGAGCCTGTGGTCCTATCATGGTTCTGTGAGATCAGAGTTCCTTGACTTTGATCTCCCACGGCAACACAACACAGGTGGGAATGTGGGAGAGAATCTCATCCCAAAAGAGGCTTGGGTCTTTTGCCATCACCTGAGTCCCCTGGCTCAGCACACCAAGGCATGAGTCCACCCACACTGGACAACGCATTGAGCGGCCAGCTCCTTCCCTTCCCGGCCATCCCGGACAAGCTGGGAAACCTGCAGCCTGTCAGTGTTCCGTCTGCCCCACCTGGTCCTACCTACCGCCTTTGACGTTTGTGTCTTGCTTTATTTATCCATCCCTCCAGAGACGTTTGTGAAGTGCAGTATACAAACTATATATGACAAATATATAGCTACTGTATATAATATATGTGTTTGTTTTCATTTTTCTCTCCTGTATGTCCCTCACCTGGTTTAGAACTAAATGAGCCTACAAGCTCAACTTTGTTGCAAGGTCAGTATCCCCTTGCTTTATGTTTTGTCTCCCCTCCCTCCTGTCCCCAGCTCCTGTCCCTGCCTCCCTGTCCCTGACTGTGCATTACCCGAGGCCACTGTGCCTAATGTTCTTAGAAGACAGTGGGGGAGCATCCTAGGAGCTGCTGGTGAACCTTCCCGAGGCTAGCTTCCTCTTGTCTCTCCCCACGCCCCACCCCATCCCGGAGGGCAGGAAAGGAAGAAGGAAAGTGGAGCAGCATAGGCGTCTCCAAGAACACAGATCAGCATGAAGGCAGAAGGTTGAAAGTACATCTGGATCCACAGGAAGACATCTCCAACCACTGGCGCGGTTTTCATAGCAAGAATTCTGTCAGTGCACCTCAGCAATAGGATCAGACATGGCAGACTTGCCCATTTAAATATCCCATCAAAGGCAGCACTGGCTCTCACACAGGTTCCCAGTGAAGGGAAGGCGGGTGCAGTGCCGCTGCATGGTGGGGGCCAGTAAACAAAGATCTAGAGGGGTCACCACCACGTTGCTAGCTCAGAGCGCGTTGTTTAATCATTCTTTGTTCTCAGGCAAGTCACTGGACCTTGTTTAGACTCAGCTTCCTGTTGTTCTGCCTTATCTACCTTACAGAGTCGTTCTACTGTTCAACAGCGAATGCCTATTTAAAAGGCTTTGAAAATGGTTTGGTGTGTTTTGGTGCAGTAGCCCAGCAGTAAGGCCACTGTACGGGCCATGGAGGGAGTGGCTTTTCCCATCTCCCACCCCTGTCCCTGACCTCCCTCTTCCCACCTAACCCCAGATCCATCCTGTTCTCCTTTTGCTCCATTCACATTCTGGCTGTGCAAACGATCACGGGGGATACAACCGACCTGGGAGGTGGAGGAGGCGATACAGAGAAATAAATTATAGGAGAAGCTGTTTGACAGATGAGGAAAAATAGTTTTATCATGAAAAGAGTCAAGGATGCATTATTCACCACAGTGATGTATAGTACCATGGCGATGAGGTACGAACAAGAAAATGAAACAATGAAATAGAAGAGGCAAGTGATGTCAGTGGAAGTATTCAGATTCGACTTATGACTCAAGCTATGTTTATTGAGCCCCTGTGTGAGACAGCTTCTCAGATCTGAGGCACAGCATTAGAGAAGCCACTGACATCGGTGGTAAAAGGAAAGTGGGAGAGACTAGCTACAAGAGACGACGCCACAAATCAGCTTTCAGGACTTCCTAAACCAGTTCTGGCTGCTTAGATGTTCATTCACAAATGGAATAGGAGCTTTTAAAACTCCAGTCTCGGTTTCTAACAAGCTAGTGTTAGAAGGTAGATGAAGGTATATTGAAGTGGCGGTGGGAACATTATCGCACATCAAAGCCAACAACAAACAGATCGTTTTACCTGGTGCTGAGCATGGGGGATGTGTCAGGCTCCACGGCTCCTCTCTGAGACAGAGCTGGCCTGCCTTCTTCCCTGCTTCTGTGGCCTGATCAGTTTTGGGGTAAACTGTGCCAGCTTTACTGTGATTCTCTGTAGGTGCTCAGCCACCACCCCAGCTGCCATCGTGTTGGGTGAGGGGGAATGGGTCAGGAAGGAAGGTTGATCTTGCAGATGGACAGGTGGAAAGTTCAGCAGTTGGGTTCACGTGGTGCTCAATGTTGCTGGCAGCTCCTTTTACAGAGCCCATGCAACTGAGCACAAAGACCTCCCTCACCTGTTTCCATTGTCTCCACCCCTCACCACCATGACCCCCTCTTTGCTCATCTCTGGTGGAAGAGAGAGCTTCCTACTTTCTTAGTGATTCCCCCAAGTCACACTGATCCAGGAAATACCAGGGGAGATTTATTCGATTGCATGGATTTCTGCTGACAGGGGACCCTTGGCTGGAAGAGAAGTCCAGAGCTATTTTGTTGCCCAATATCTGGGTAGACTACAGGCTTTTGATGAGAGAATTTCCATCTTCCCTGGAATTTTCTCCCCTGCTCCCTTTTTTGCAGACACAACAGATTGCATGTCACCTTGTAGTATTGCTGTTTGCTGGTTGCTGCACTCCTGCAGAGATAAAGAAAGACTCTGGGGGACGCCACTGTTCCTTTGCACAGGCAAGGAGCCAGGGCCTATGCTGCCGGCTCAGCCTCCCCAGCTGCCCATTTCCCATCCTCCCGTCCTTGGTGCTTCGTCTCCTAGGTGTGACATCTGACTTGATGGCACCAGTGGGCTGGCGACGTTGGGCGGATTAATGCCTGGGAGGCTCACAGTGACCATCAAGCCAGTTCATTAAAGAAGTAAGCCTGGGATGTCAGAAAGAAAGACTGCAGTGGGAGAGGCGATCAGTTGTTCCCTGCAGAGGATTAAAGATAATTGGGCCAACCCGTCCGGCAGTAAGCATTCCTGTGGCACCTGTGTGTCTAAACAACAGAAACTGCCAGTAGAGAAGAAAAAAAATCCCTCACCGTCTTTCTAGAAAGTTTGTACACCCATCCTCACATGAAATCAGTGCCCTCTGCCTTTATCATCCAAAAGCAGTCTGGGGCTTACTTGGATTCCACTTCAAGTATTGGCTTTGCTGGCAAAAAAGGAATCACTTTATGAATTGAGCAGAAGCACCGAGTGTTGACTTGGAAATTTCGGATGAAGCAAGTGTCTTTTTTCCATTGTTTTATTTCCCTGCCTGCTTGCCTGCCTCCCTCCCACCTTCTCTCATTCATTCTTTTTCTTCCTTCCTCCCACTCTCCCTCATTCCCTCCCCTATTTCTTCCTTGTTGTTTCTTTTGAATATTTCTTGCCACTCTGCCTGGCTTCCTAATACATCAAAGAGATCAATTGCAGTCAAGGCCCTGATGAGGAAATGCAAGCTTAGGTTTTCAGGCACTGTTCATTTTCGTTATAGCCACAATGTCACTGATAGCTGGGCAGCAGGCTCGCACTGGCCGGGGAGCTCCAACAAAGCTGCTCCTTCTGGAAACCAGAGCCAACATGTGCTGGGCCACAGCATATCAAGCTGACGTAGAGAACAGAGTGGGCATTTCTACATCTCTTCTTTTTTAGATTTATTTGAAAGGCAGAGTTGCAGAGAGAGCAGAGGCGGGGGTGAGGGTGGGGGAAGAGAGGTCTTCCATCTGCTGGTTCACTCCTCAAATGGTGACAACAGCCGGAGCTGGACCTATATGAAACCAGGAGCCTGGAGCTTCTTCTGGGTCTCCCTTGTGGATGCAGGGGCCCAAGGTCTTGGAACATCTTCCCCTGCTTTTCCAGGGTGCATTAGCAGAGAGCTGGGTTGGAAGTGGAGCAGCCAGAACTTGAACTGGCACTGTAGGCGGTGGCTTTACCTGCTCCACCACAGTGCCAGCCCTTCTACGTCTCTTCTTAAGACCACAGCAGAGAGGGTGGGCTGCAGTGCACTATGACAATTTCAGAGTAAATATAAAGACTCTCTTGGTTGCATTTTCCATCTTCCTGTGGTGGGATCTAAGTGAAAGCAGGACCCACTATTCAATTGGAAAGGTGGAATTGCTGCCACCTGGCAAGTTCAGGGTGTGTTCTAGTTAAGGTCAGAGTTAGATCAAATTGTCCTTTACCTGTGTAGACACTGAAGAGAGTTGACTTTCTTCCAAGGAGTGTGTGTTGAAGATCTAGAGACAGGAAGAAAGCAGCCGATAGGGATACATTTACTGAAGTTATTTGGAGATCTTTACTTTGTAAGAAATCAATTCTAGTATCTAGAGCAGAAACTTGAGTTTTCAATGTATTCCTCTTTTGGGTGGTCCCAGATGCCAGCGGGAGCATCTTCCCTGTGTGCTTGTTCCAGTACCTCTGAACCAGCTTCCCCAGCCCTCTGTAGAGAATTCACCCCAATTATACACTATGTTTGTGCTGCCTGTGGTTTGGGGGTGAACATTCTATGACCGCTGTGTCTCTACAAGTCTTCCTTCAGTCTGTCCTTCCTCTCTTCAGTTTGCACACGGAGACTCATCAACCAGGGGTATTTGAATACAATGATTGATGGAATATCTCCTCCTTCTCATCTGGGCTGCACTCAAGGGATCACAGTATTCCCAAGGACCATCCTTGCCATGTGCACCACCATCTTGGCATCAGCACTCCTGGCTTCTCCACCATCCTGACTTTATGTCAGATCTTATCTCAGTCACAAAACACTAGATCACAGATCACCTCTGACATCTTTGCATCTTCAAGGTGGCTCCCCAAAGTTGCTGAAGTCCACCTCAGTGTAAAGGATATCATCTGTCAGGTGCCTTGCAAGAACAGGTTGAGTGCTTCCATGCACAGGTGCATTTTCAGCCAGCTTGAGTAGGTATTCCACTTGTTTGGAGGATCAGGCCTAGCCGCCTTGTCTCTCTTTCTGTATATGAGGACCTTGGCTCAGAGAACAGAGATTACCAGGGTATCCCATAATGTGATTTTCCATTCTCTCTGTATCTCAGGTAAACATTTGCAGAGGCCCCTAGACAAAGAGTAAAGTGACAGATTAGGGGCCAAGAAAGACAATAGGTAAAGATAGGGAGGCTCTGGGGATGGTTCCAATGGCTCAAAAGCTGGTAATGCGAGGACTTTTCATGTTGCCACCATTAGACAGGCGCTCAACCCTCACATCTCTACAGGGAGGTCTCAGCAGGTGCAACCATAGCCATACGGGCGTGGTTGTTACTGCCTCAGATTGCCCTGAGGGCCCAGCTTCTTGTCTGATTCATCGAGAGAAGTCTGGTACCAAAGCTCTGGGCTCCTCTGCCCCTTGAAGGCTCACTTAGCAATGTTGCTAAAGACAAGCTAGATGCCAACCAGACTTCTACATTTCAAGCAGAGTATGGGCACAGGCCTTAGATTGCTGTTACAGAAGTCCTCCTTATGCTTCAACAAATTAGTCTGATGACCAAAGGAAGGATGCTGTTGTGTGAAGCTTTGGCTTGGGGCATCTGGCTCTCCCGCCAACACCAGCTGGATATCGCTTCTGCTTCAGTCTGTGGTCCCATCTGACCATCATCCATATCCTACCTCAACCCATAATCGACATGGTTGTGGCAACTGGCGGCCCCACAGAGCCAAAAAGGGTCAGGAAACAGGGGGACTATGGTCAAGATAGCCAGAGGCTAGTGCAGGAGCCCCGGGGCAGAACCCCTGGATCATTCCTTAAGCCATCCAAGGGCAACATGAGTGCCTCCCACTGCTTACTACCCTAACAGTGGCTTGTTTCTAATTTCTTTTAGAAGTGACAACTACAGCCCTGACCCCTTGGAAAGGTTGGTATCTTTGTTGGCCAGGTAGCCACTGCCTTGGTGGGGATGGGGTTTACGGAAGTCTCCACCTTCTTCCATGATGCCTTCTTTCCTGAGCTAACCCCAGGAAGCAGCCCAGAGGGAGCCACCCTCTGAGCATGAGCTGCCTCTGTGTCAGTCTGGACTAATGCTCCCTGGGTAGGGACCACTCTCACAACCTAACGCGTCTTTGCTGGCAACACTAATGAGGCTCCTGCACTGGGTCCCTATGCACCACGGCTGCCTTGGGCCTTGCACACATGTGCTCTAACACCACGATCTTCTTCGACCTTGGTCTTGCATGCTGCCTTCACCTGCCCCGTTCTCTCTCTCTCTCTCTCTCTCTCTCTCTCTCTCTCTCTCCTCACTAGAAGGGAAGTGGCAGGAGGGAGGAGGAGAAGGGAGGAAGGGGGAGGTTCTTGGGTGAATCACTTGGCTACGAATAAACTGCATCTTATTTGAGGCTTTCATTCCTGCCAGATGTTTCCCAGGAATAATTGACACTCATCACAGTTCTCTGAAACCCAAACTGTCCTGGTAATTAGTCTCTTTAGGCCTCCCACAGCCCCCTAATGAGATAGCTGCAATAAAGGCATCCAATGGGGAGGAGAGTCCTGACTGAATGGAGAGCAGAGGCCTCATCTGGGTGGCCCTGTTTCCAGGCAGATGGGCTGAGCTGTCACTCAGGCCAACAGTGGCTCTGAGAGAGCCTTGCACCCAGGACCCCACGAGCCATGTCTGCTTGGACCCCAGGCCTTCCCACAGCCCTGGTCCACGTGGCATTCCTCCAGCGCTGGTTGGGGGCAGGGCTGCACATCTGTGGTTCTCACTTGAGCCAGTGCCCGGGTTGCGCAGGCTCAGAGACCTCACTCTCCCTGAGTGTGTTCTTTGAGCATGTGTGAGTTTTACCAAGAGGCAGCTCCGAGTCAGTGGGAGGAGCATTGCTGTGGAGACGGAAGTCGAGGGAAAGTCATGGAAACTCTCTGAGGTTGAATGTGCACCTATCAGAAAGGACGACTACAGTCCTGGCCTCCTACAGGGGGGTCGTGCAGATGCTGTGATGGACATGATCCCACTCAAGGCTCTCTTTGATGTCACCATTCGCTCAGCCACAGGGATGCTTTTACTGGACAGGATTAGACCATGGAAGAAAGGATGTTAGGAAAAGAAAATTGAGGGAGAACAGAAGGAACGGTAGGGAAAAGGGTTTCTTCCAGTTGTTTTTTTTTTTCCAAGTACAATCTTAAAGAGAACTAAGCAGACATGAGGATAAGTCACGACACCCCTTCCTCCCTCAGGAGGCTCCTTGGAGCCTGCCGTTAGCCAGTGAGACACACCAGCTGCCACTGTGGATCTTACACAAATAAACAGAAGCCTAATACTGGACGGTCAGTATTTTAATAGCAGGATGTATGTGGAGTTTCAAGGACAAGTGGGAGTCAGCCAAGGAAGGCTGCCAAGAGGAGGGGGTGACTGAAGATCAGAGCAGAAGCTGAGGGACTAGGAATGAGTTGGATGAGGAGTATTTCAGGCAAAGTGTGCGAGGTGGAAAAGAAAGCGAATGCGGCTAGAGGGGGCCCACCTAAGCGTGCATGCATGTGCCTGCATTACACTGGAGAAGGTATGGCAGGAAGGGCTGGCGCCGCGGCTCACTAGGCTAATCCTCCACCTGCGGCGCTGGCACACCGGGTTCTAGTCCCAGTCAGGCTGCCGGATTCTGTCCCAGTTGCCTCTCTTCCAGTCCAGCTCTCTGCTGTGGCCCGGGAGTGCAGTGGAGGATGGCCCAAGTGCTTGGGCCCTGCACCCCATGGGAGACCAGGAGAAGCACCTGGCTCCTGGCTTTGGATCAGCGAGGTGTGCCAGCTGCAGCGCGCCGGCCATGGCGGCCATTGGAGGGTGAACCAACGGCAAAGGAAGACCTTTCTCTCTCTCTCTCTCTCTCTCTCTCTCTCTCACTGTCCACTCTGCCTGTCAGAAAAAAAGAAAAAAAAAGAAGGTATGGCAGGAAGAAAAGCTGAGGGGACAGACAGCAGGCAGACGGTGAAATAAAGTGCAGTTCTTCCAAGGAGTTGGGGACTTCTGTTAAGGCTGCAGGACTCACAGCTTTGTACGTGATAAATCTGGAATTATAGAAATGTCTCTCTGGAATTAGCATAAGGAACACCTTAGGGAGGGTCAAGGCTGCAGGTGGCCAGGGCCAACTGGTGAAATTCTGGGGGACTGAAAGGCGAGCTGACACAGCCCCATTTTCTTTTTCTGTCCATGTTGGTCCAGGTCAGGTGTCCCGGATGAGCAGAGGAAACAGTTTTGGAGAGAACGTGTGGGGGTTAAACGGTAGGGGCAGGTTGGGTGTGGCCATGCACAATCAGTGCCAGCCCCTCTGTAAGTCTAAAGAAGGGGGAGGGTACAGCATCGAGGCCCCAGGAGCTTGTCCAGGGTAAATATGAGAGCAGAAGGATATATCCTGGCTGGCAATGGTGGCCTTTAACTGACACAGCAGGTCAGGACTCATCTCTGCAGGCTGTCTATGGTGCTGCCCAGCAGGGAGCAGACCCACAAAGGAACTCACAGGGCCACAGCAGAGACCAAGCAAAGAGTGAGCTTTGGTAAAGGCAGCATTGTGACATGCTGGGGAGTGTTTGCCAGCTCACAGCAGCCTCAGAGCTGCAGAACACCCAGCCTGGAAACAAAGTCCCCAGTGGGCTCTGTGCTGTGTGTGGGTTTCCTCCCTGGAGGTCAGCCCTGAAAGGAGGGAGTGCAGGAGTAAAGGGGAGGATACGGGTCCCCTGTCTCTGATGCCCAGGCATCTTCTTCTGCAGGTGCACAGAGCTGGCAAGGAGGGAATGGCTGTTGCTCAGGGATTGCATGGGGATTGGGTTTCAAAGTTGTGCGAGGGGGCCTTCAAAAGGTTCATGGAAAAGGTGTATTATCTTTTTTAAAGATTGATTTTATTTACTTGAAAGGCAGAGTTACAAACACAGAGAGAAAGGCAAAGAGAGGGGGGAGAGGGGACTCTTCCATCTGCTGGTTCACTCCCCAGAAGGTTGCAATGGCTGGGACTGGGCCAGACTAAAGCCAGGAACCTGGAACTTCTTCTGGGTTTCCCATGTGGGTGCAGGGGCCATCTTCTGCTGCTTTTCCCAGGCAAGTTAATAGGGAGCTGGATCAGAAGTGAAGCAGCCAGGACTCGAACTGGCACCCATATGGGATGCTGGCATTGCACCAGCAACTTAACCCATTACATCACAGTGCTGGCCCCAAGGTGCATTATCTTTTAATTCCACTTGTCCGTCAACCTTTTGAAGAGCCAAGTGCTGACAGCAGCGTGTCCTGCCAGGAGCACTGGTGGCAAGCAGGTGTGCAAGACATACCTGAAATCATGCCATACAGCATGCACCCATGCAGACAGAATGAGACCAGGATTCAGCCCAGTGAAACCTGAGGTGCAGCTCCCACAAAAATCTGTTGGACCTCAGCCCCCAGGTACAGCAAGGATCTTTGTGGGAGTGGCCCAGAGGCAAAGCACCCCTCAAAGGAGAGAAATGCAGCCTCTCACCCTGGAAGGCAACAGGATGTAGCTTCTCTCCTTTGACTCCACAGAAGACGCTGTGTAGAAAACAGAGTATGTAGGGAGCAGGAGCAAATCACAGTTCTTCCTCAGTACACACACTGATTCACCCAACTGTCCATAGAAAATGCTCAGGGAGCCGGCGCCGTGGCTCACTTGGTTAATCCTCTGCCTGCAGCACTGACATCACATATGGGCGTCAGGTTCTAGTCCCGGTTGCTCCTCTTCCAGTCCAGCTCTCTGCTGTGGCCCGGGAAGGCAGTGGAGGATGGCCCAAGTCCTTGGGCGCCTGCACCCGCGTGGGAGACCAGGAAAGGCACCTGGCTCCTGGCTTCGGATCGGCGCAGTGCCGGCCGTAGCGGCCATTTGGGGGGTGAACCAATGGAAAGAAGACCTTTCTCTCTGTCTCTCCCTCTCACTGTCTAACTCTGCCTAATAAAAAAAAAAAAGGAAGAAAATGCTCAGGGAAAAACTGCATCTGTACAGAATATGGGCAGATGCTTTTTCTTATAATTATTCCCTAAGCAATATAGTCTAGCAACTCTTTATTTTGCATTCCACTGTATTAGGTATTATCAGTCATCTAGAGAAGATTAAAGGCATAGGGAAAGTTGTGCATGGGTTAAGTGAAAATATGATGCTGTTTTTTATAAGGGATGTGAGCATCCTCAGATTTTGGGGGGTTCAGGATCCAGTTTCCCATAATACTGGGGGGTGGGGGGATGTAGATTCTAGAAGATACAGCCTATTAGTGACAGATAGTGACCAATCACATAAGACAGGCACCTCTTTAATTGACAAGAAGTTCCCACAACTGCCTTGCAGGCCTGCTCTCCTGTCACCTGCCTTGATGCCCAGGAGCTGGCCTTCTTGCAGGACAGGTATTGCCAGGGCTTCTTGGCATGCAGATCTGCATCCTTGGCATCACTGCACACCAGACAGCGGGGACATCTGAGGTTGGATGACCTGTTGCCTTTCAAACTGGGTCTGTTAAGCCACTGCTCCCAAATAGAGATTTATCCAAAAGGGTTCATTAAGACATCAAATCATGTGGCCACAGCCTGTGGGCTGCAAGCTCTAGGATTCGATGGAATGATCGCATATGGAACCCAGGAGCTTGTTTTGTTTCTGCTTTGCTTTGGCCAGAAGTGTCACAGCGCTGTGCATCCACAATAGGCCAGCGGACTCTGGCTTTGTTCCTTATTCCCCAACCATGAGGACTCAGACTTAATGAAGCCGGGAGCTTGGAAACACCTCCACTGGATTCAGTGCAGCAGTGCATGCCAGAGCACGTCCCCTGTCCGGTTCATTAGGTGCCTAACTCATCTGGGCATCAAAATTATGTACAGCTCAGGAATCTGTTGGGAGGGTTGCTGGCCACCAGGGCGGAGGTAGCCAGGAAGCATATGTTTCAGAACAGTAAGGGAGCTGCTAGGGGGATATACCCACCCTGCAGTTGTCTTGCCTCTCTGTTTGGCTCCATCTCAACATCTGTTTCCAGGACTGGCTGATGTGTGCCTGGCAGGGAAGTACGCCCCCTCCATCTCCCACCTACCAGCAAAAACCAGGGCAGTCCACATACATCTCCAGCCACACCTGCTCACAGCAACAGGCCCCCCGTCTCTGTCTTTGATCCCGTCTCCACTCTGTGGGCTGGGGTGACCTTTCTTCAGCACGTTTACTTGAGCTGAGTCTGTGGTTACCTTGTCCAGATGGGGAAACAGCCGAGCGCTCCAGGCAGAACCCCAGTGCCCTGCCTTGTGCTAGAGTGATTGACAGGATGCACTCTGTGCCCAGTGCAGCAGCAGCCGCCGACAGACAGATTGCTGTACCCCACAGGTCCTTTCCTTAACACCAGGTGCAGCAGCTGGAGGGTTGTGTAGATGCTGAAGGCAGTCAGTGTTCAGAAGCGGGTGGGGATGCTGCAAGCAACGCGGGGGCTTCACTCGATTGCAGCTCTTGGTTGGGTATCAAACAGACGTCGTCTTCTCGAACTTTACTCTGAGCCATGACCTCAGCTCGTGACAACACAGGATAAAATAAATAAAGGACCGCAGGGCATTTAACCTGAGCCTCACCCTCTCTCCTTGCAAAGGAGGGCCTCCCATTGTGTGGTGTGCACCCATGGGGAGGAAGCCTTAGGGAGTTCATTGCTGTCCTGGAACTGGAAACATGGAAGGTTCCACCTAGAGGGATGCCCAGGCCCAGTGACAGCAGCCCTGGCCGTGGGTGTGTGTGTGTGGGGGGGGGGTCTCCGTCCATCTTATCACAAGGGGCTCCTAAGTCGTGTGTTTTCTCTGCAGGCCCAGGCGCAGTCAGCGAGGTGAGCAACGGGACGTCGCGGAGGGCGGGCTGCGCTTGGCTGCTTTCGGTCCTGGTCTTGCACCTGCTGCTGAAATTTTGATGTGAGTGCCACCTCCCCAGCGGGGAAAGCTGCCGCCACGGTCACCACCTATACAACAGCATCGGCACCACGACAGCAACAATTAAGATAGAATCAAATGAAATTCGGAGAATCCAAGCCTAAGGGGACAGAAATTTGAGGGAGGGGAACAAAGAATACTTTGGGAAACACAAATGTTTAAAAAAAAAAAAAAGGAAATTGCAAATTGCCTTGCGGATCTGTAGGTACAAGCGAGTTTTCTTTCTTTGCCCTCGCGGGAAGAAGGCACACCCGGCTTGGACCCACCCGCAAGCTGCGCTGTGCGACCTCTCTGCTGCCAGGGTGGGCGAGGGCTCAGCCAGTCTGACCACTGAAGCGCCCCTCTGTGGAACATTCTGGAGGCAGCACCCAGGCCGCCGATAGAGAGGGACACAGCGCGAGACACGGGACCCGGGGAGCCGCGGCGGGCCCTTCGGTAGACTGCCGTTGCGCTGCCTGTTGCCGAATCTAAGGAAGATCTAAGGAAAAGCAAGCAAACAAAACAGCCTGACAGCAGCAACAAACAGCCCCAGCCCCACACCCAGCAGTCACAAACGATACCGACCCACGGCGCTTTTTCGTTTTTTGTTTGTTTGTTTGTTTGTTTTTCATTTTACTACATGGACATCACGGATAATAAGGGATTCTGATTCATTATTAATTTTATTAATTATATTTTCTGATATGAGTCTAGAGCTTAGTGCACAAACAAGATGAAACTAAGAACACAGGCCAACGGAAGGGGTGAAGGAAGGGATGTTTGTTAAGCATTCCAGACGCGTAGTGTGTTTCTGAACTGGGTTTACAACGGGTGGACCACACACTGGGCATTAACCACCTGGCGAGGATTTGGCACAGCCACCGAAAACCGCATCCGACTTGACGGACATCTCCACCAGCGCGACAGATCCCTCGTTGTTCTGGCTTTAACGCACAGACGGAACGACGCTACCCACATCCTGGCTGGAACGCACTGGGTCTCGGCTTCGTTGGCAATGCTTCTTTTGATGACATATATTATACAGTATATATATGCATATATTTTTTTTGTTAGAGTTCTAGCCGTTTAATTTCCCAGCAGGGCCCTATCTCAGACATTACTGCATGCTGTATATGGCGTTAGCTGTGTGTTGATCTTCTACAAGATGATAGAGTTTACTGGTAATTGTGTAATCTGCTCCTGCCTTTTGATTTTCTTGGGTTATTCACATGTCAGAGACATTTATAAAAAGTAAAAAAAAAAAAAGAAAAAAAAGAAAAAGCAACAGCAGCAACAACTAATACCAGGCGCAGCACCTTTGCAGGTGTGGTTCTTGGGGGCGGGCCCCGGGTGGCCTCGCTCCCCCACCACGCCCCGGGCATTAACAAGCAGCAAGCCGCTGAACAAACTCACCGTTGGTAACCACGTGCTTTCGCCCGCCACGGGAATCTGATGGTTTCGTGACAGACCGCTGGAGAATTTAATCCTCTTGGTTTGTTTTATTTAATTTCCCACCTTTGTGTGAGTGTGTATGGAAGAGGAGAAAATGCAGTTTTTAGGTAACCTTTTCTTTCCTCCCCTGGAGTCTGGGCACCAGAGAGGCCTCCAGGAGGGGTCCTGGACGTGATGAGGGAGAGAGGGAAGGGGGATGGGGAGGGAGGGCTTGTCTCTGACTTGACATTAAAAAGTGTTCCATGTCCCTCTTCACCTGGTGTGGCGCCTCATTCTGCAGCTGGGCTTGGGTTGGAAATATAGGGAGGGGGCTGGGCTCTCAGACCCCTCCTGGTGGGTTGGGGGTGGATCTTTCTGTGGCCACAGCTCTATGACACAAGCAGGGTTGTGTGAGACACCTCGACCCTCCTTAGGGAAGCAAGATGAGGGCCCCATCTGATGGAGGCTTCAGCGGGTTGTTGGCTGAGGCTCCCGCATTTTGCTTTATTCACACACTGGGGCCCTGGGTCAAGTTCAGCTGGGGAGGCAGCAGATAGGAGGCAGCAGAATGTTGCTATCACATGCACACACACAAGACTTAAAACAGTGTGGTTAATACTAAAGAATCCCAAATCCCATCCACCAGGGGTTGGGAACTCTCGTCTCCATGCCTGGTCCAAAGAACATCAGCTACAAGTCAAGAGGAAAGATCAGATTCTAAAACGATTATTCAAGTAATTCTAAGCTGTTCTGATCGATTTCTGGGAATTAAATAAGTAGCTGAAGAGTCACCCAGAGATAGAAATCAGAACCAAAACACTCAGGGGTCACTGTGCCAGTGTTTGCAGGGGTTCATTCAGCCCAGGAAGAGTCAGCCCTGTCTGAGGGTGATCAGTCCTGGCCGCTATAGGGAAACTGAGAGAAGATCCCCAGTGTCCCCTTTCTCTGGGCCCTTCTGTCCCCCCAGCACCTCCACCCTTAGATGCCAGACACCCTGACTTCTTCCTGGCAGCTAGGTGTGACCATCCATGGTGACTGCCTGGTAGTGTCCTTCCATTTGTTCCACAGCCCCAGAAGGTGAGGGGTGTTTGGATCTCCTTAGAATGAGCACAGGAAGATGCGACCCAGAAGCTCTCCCGTGCCCAGCACCTCCTGACATTCACCAGATGTTGGGGTGCACATCAAGTCTCATGGGATCAGAGTGGGAAAAGCACAGATGACATTGTTATTCCAACAGTGGAGCCCAGAAGCTCCTCTGGAGAAAATGGGCCAAGGCACCTGCAAAGAAGCGTTTCCTAGGTTTTGTTGGGGAGAGGGAGCATAGTACACATAACCACGGTTTGAATGGGAGCTTTCAGCTCTAGTAATACCTGCCAGACAACTTCTGGTTGACATCAGTGGTATCTTGCTCTGCTATTCCTGCTTCAGAAGGCTTAATGACGCCTTCCCAGGAGTGAGTGGCCAGTCAGGGCCAAGTCTATACAGTGGCCCTGAAAAGTAAGACTTAATTGGGGCCGTCACCGCGGCTCACTAGGCTAATCCTCCACCTTGCGGCGCCGGCACCCCGGGTTCTAGTCCCGGTTGGGGCGCCAGATTCTGTCCTGGTTGCCCCTCTTCCAGGCCAGCTCTCTGCTGTGGCCAGGGAGTGCAGTGGAGGATGGCCCAAGTGCTTGGGCCCTGCACCCCATGGGAGACCAGGAGAAGCACCTGGCTCCTGCCTTCGGATCAGCGCAGTACGCTGGCTGCAGCACGCCAGCCTTGGCGGCCATTGGAGGGTGAACCAATGGCAAAGGAAGACCTTTCTCTCTGTCTCTCTCTCTCTCACTGTCCACTCTGCCTGTCAAAAAGCAAAAAAGACTTAATTGGACTTATCTGCCAATTCGATAGTCATGCAGCCTTGTGATTCTTTAGATTTCTGGCTGCACGAGAGCCTGTTCTCTGTAGAACCAGCTTTACCGTGGCTGATGCGTTCTCCAGATGGAAAATCTTCCTGTGTTGCCTCCAGAGCCGTGTCCTCTCATCATCTATCTGCCTAGCGGGACACACAGCCCCATCTGCTGAGCAGTCTTTACCTTCCAGCAGCATATCTGGCATGCAGATACGTGAGCGTGGGTAAATCTTGGCTCAGCAGTGCTTCTAAACTGTGGGCCTGAATGTGTGACTTGAAGTGCTTGTGATTTCTGTCCCTTGAGCCGAAAGAAAAACCATGCCTGAGTTCTCTCCATAGCAGAGGATCCACAAACATTGCTGCTCCGGATGGTGATGGTGACAGGTGTTTTCCCTCAAGCCAGAGGTAAGGGGGGTCACTGTATTCCACTGAACTCACCCTGTGTTTATCTTATGTCTCCTAAATCCTAAGTAGCGTCAGTCAATCATGGGAATCTAATGCATGAACCTGTTTGACTTTTTTTAAAAGTGTAAAGTGTGGGTTCAGGTGAACAGGAACAATCTTCTGTCCCAGAAATGGTAAGCGTGTGATGCTTACCTCTCATCAGAAGAGAGATGTGAAAAGAAGTCCCTGGAAAGCTGTAGGTCTCCATCACATTGCCTTTGGCCAAAGGTGTACACACATACCAAGAGCTTGGCACTGCAACCAATGGGCAACTTAAAATCATTGAGGTTAATAGCATCTGAGAAAGGAACTCAGTACTACCTCTTTTCAGCAATGTGAAACACTTTTTTAGAAGGCTTTTATTTAATGAATACAAATTTCACAGGCACAGCTTTAGAAATATAGTGGTTCTTCCTCCTCATACCTGCCCTCCCACCCCCACTCCCACCCCACCTCCTACTCCCTCTCCCATCCCATTCTTCATTAAGATTGCTTTTAATTAACCTTATATACTAAATACCAACTCTATACTAAGTAAAGATTTCAACAGTTTGCACACACACACACACAAGTATGAAGTACTGTTTGAGAACAAGTTTTACAGTTAATTATCATAGTACAACTCATTAAGGACAGAGGTCCTACATGTTGAGCAAGTGCACAGTGGCTCCTGTTGTTGATTTAACAATTGACACTCTTATTTATGACATCAGTGATCATCCAAGGCTCTTGACATGGGCTGCCAAAGCTATGGTAGCCTTTTGAGCTCACAAACTCTGTCAGTATGTAGACAGGATCATAAGCAAAATGGAAGTTCTCTCCTCCCTTCAGAGAAAAGTACATCCTTCTTTGATGGTCTCTTCTTTCCAATAGGGTCTCACTCACAGATCCTTCATGTAGGACACTTTTTTGCCACAGTGTCTTGGCTTTCCATGCCTGAAATGCTCTCAATGGCTTTTCAGCCAGATCTGAATGTCTTAAGGTCAGAGTTCTGTTTAGGGTGAATATAACACACTCCTAATTTTTAAATCGAATCCCAGAGTGAACTTGGCTCAAAAGTTGCATGCTGGGATTTGATGATAAGGACGCATCTCCTTTGTCATCCATAATGGCTCAACCAAGGTACTATGGGAGCATCAGTTCTTAGCCCTCTCTCTTTTGAATTCAAAACCTATTTCCATGAGTGACCAACTCCATCAGCCTCTGAGACACTACATGTATGTACATGTCCCTGTGACCTGTGACTGAGTTCCTTGAATCTCCACATCGCTGTTCAGACTTCCCTGTTTCCCCCACCTGCATCTTTCTCCCTTGGTACCCCATCACATGATTAAAATCTCATTGCTGTTAGTGGAAAAGACTCCCTAATGTCTGAGCTCAAGTTAAGATCAGTTCTTGGCCGGCGCCGCAGCTCAATAGGCTAATCCTCTGCCTGCGGTGCCGGCACACCAGGTTCTAGTCCCGGTCGGGGCACTGGTTCTGTCCCTGTTGCTCCTCTTCCAGGCCAGCTCTCTGCTGTGGCCCAGGAGTGCAGTGGAGGATGGCCCAAGTGCTTGGGCGTTGTACCCGCATGGGAGACCAGGAGAAGCACCTGGCTCCTGGCTTCGGATCATCCTGCTGCGCCGGCCACAGCGCACTGACCGCAGCGGCAAATGGGAGGTGAACCAACAGCAAAGGAAGACCTTTCTCTCTGTCTCTCTCTCTCACTGTCCACTCTGCCTGTCAAAAAAAAAAAAAAAAAAAAAAAAGAAAGAAAGATCAGTATACTGATGTGTTTTTCTATAGGGTCCTTAATGAAAGTGACAGATTTAGTCTTAGTTTTTGTTGTTGCTGTTTAGATTTATTTATTTGAAAGGCAGAGTTACAGAGCACGCATGTGGTGGGGTGGGGTGGGGGAGAGAGAGAGAGAGATCTTTCATTCACTGGTTCACTCCTCAAATTGCCACAGTTGATGGGACTAAGCCAGGAGGCTGAAGCCAGAAGCCTGAAACTCCATCTGTGTCTCCCACACCAGTGCAAGGGGCCCAAGCACTGTGCCATGTTCCATTGCCTTCTCTGGCAGAGAGCAGGAATGGAATTGGAGTAATCAGGACTTGAACTGATGCCCATATGAGATCCTGGCACTTCAGGCAGTGGCTTAATCTGCTATGCCACAGTACCAAGCCCCCTGGTCTTAGTTTCGTGAATGTTGAGTTTACTCCCATGCAAACCTCTTAATAACTTGACTAGATATACTGACACATTGTGAAAGTACTGAATTTATGTATCTTAGGGATTGCTAGCATTCTTTGCAAAATGCATTATCCCCCTACCAGTACATTTTTTGGATTAGCGCTTCCTAGAGGGCCAAGAGCACTTACCTTATTTCCAGGGAAGCTTTTGTTTGGGAACTTGAATGTCAGTGCTGATTGGATACAGCACTGAACTGCTAATCAGTTTTAGTGCAAGCTCCATGAATGGCTAGCTGAGCTCCATTTATATAAAGTGTTATGATGGGAGATTGCTTATGTTCCATATAGCTTTAAAATTCAGTAATTGAGGGGCTGGTACTGTGGTGTAGTGTGTAAAGCCACTGCCTGCAGTGCTGGCATCCCATATGGGCACTGGGTTCAAGTCCTGGGTGCTCTACTTCCAATCCAACTCCCTGCTATGGCCTGGGAAAGCAGAAAAAAGATGACCTAAGTCCTTGGGCCCCTGCACCTGCATAGGAAACCTGGAAAAAGCTCCTGGCTCCTGGCTTCAGATTGGCACAGCTCCAGCCATTGTGGCCATCTGGGAAGTGAATCAATAGATGGAAGACCCTCCCCTACCTCTGCTTCTCTGTAATTCTTTCAAATAAATAAATAAATAAATATTTTTAAAAATCTAATAATGGAGTGATTTAGGTTTTTTTGTGATCATTGTAAGAAAAATTGGGAAAGGCAGCATTTTTGATCAGTGGACATGGAAGGTGTGAACGTGGCAAGTTCTGCAGCTCATGCCTCATCACTGTTTCTAAGATGACTCATAAAGACGGAGAACACACAGTTCTGGCTGCCATCTCTGCAGGTGTTGGGAGTGACTCCTTCAGGGGAATGGGAAGGACAGACACTGCACAGCTCGGAAAGGAGTATTGATTAACGAAAGGGCGTGGCCTTGTCTGGCAGGAAATGAAGTGCATTCAAAGCTGCCATCTGTAACACACCTAAACACAGAGACTAGATGGCTGCCCATCCTAAGAGGCTGGGAAATAAAAGATATTGGGAACAGACTACGTTCTCAGAATTCTCACTAGGAGTGTGTGTGTGTGTGTGTGTGTGTGTGTGTTTACTGTAACTACTTAATTGCTTCATTCTTCAACACAGATGACACTGGCTATTCCCTAGAGTCATCTTCAAAATGACAGGAAGTAGTAATGAAAAGAGGAGTCTCTTGATGAAGTTTATTAATGGTATCTCATCATCCTGGTAAGTGGTGTGCCCAAGGGCCCAGGAATGCTTGTGCCAGTCTCATCTGACAAGTCCATGTAGTGCAGGCTCACATCTGAGTCCACCAGTTCCTCCTGCTTGCTAGGACCCGTGCTTCATTTCTGAGTCCTCTGTGAAGCCCCTTCAGGAGCTAAGCTCCTACTGAGTGTGAGATCAGAAGATGTATCAACCCTAGACCTTTACCACTTGGTCCCCAAGTGCCCGAGCCCGTCCCCCTCCTTTTAAACAAGATTAAGAGAGTGTCATCCTCTCTTAGTGAAGCCAGAAATGAATCTGAAACCTTAGAACCTTTGAGCTTTGGCCTCCTATCTCTTCTAGTGTTTGTTTATATTCACTTGTAGAGTGAGAGCAAGAGAGAGACAGAGCAAGAGGTCTTCCATGCATGGGTTCACTCCCCAAATGTGTGGAGCAGCCATGGCTGAGCCAGGTCAAAGCTAAGAGCCAGGACCTCCATCTGCATCTCCCATGTGAGTGGAAGAGAATCAAGTACTTGAGCTGCTTCCCAGGATAAATGTTTGCAGGAAGCTGGATCTGAAGCAGAGGCAGAGTTGATCCCACGCACTCAGATGCAGTTTGTGGGCTTCCCAAGCCGGGGCTTAATCTGCTGCATCGAATGCCTGCCTTGAGCCACCCTCCTTAGCTTCCATTTTTTTCTTAGAGTTTCACTTTCCGAGTTGGTGGAAGATCAGATGTAGCTGTAAAGCTACACCTGCCACACAGAGTACACTCTAAAGGCAAGAAGAAGAGCATGGACCACATAGCACACACGTGGGTGAGGGGACCTCCTCTTCTCAGAAGAACGATGGACAGGAGAAAGAAAAAGAATGGAAAGCTTTGCCATATTACCCGTGCGTTCTGCACCACGTAATTCTCCTCACCAGTGTCTCTAGCTCTTACTGGCGATTGGCCACTTGGAAAGGAAGACAGAGAGGAAAAGACACAGCAGCCGTAGCCACAGTCTGCCAGACTCCCTTTTCTCTAAGTGTTCATCTAAAAATTCAACCAGCAAGGAAAAATGAAAATAAGATGATAAAATGAAAAAGAAATCCAGATGAGCCCAACTTGCCATTCAGCCCAGAGTGGTGAGGGAGCCCCACACACATGTGGGGAACTTCAAAAACTTCATGGAAAGTAGAATCAAAAGATGACCTTATTTTGGTGTCAAAAAAATTGTTAGACTCTATGGCTAGTTTTTCATCAGACATATTTTCCATGAATTTTTGAACACTACCCCATATGTACCTCACATATCTCCTGCAGTGCTGGAAGTGAGTCCCTAGAGAGCAAAGGCACCCCTGCCTCCTTGCACACTGGTTCTAGGTGCACCCTTCCCAGGTGGCATCCCAGCAAGCACAGTCAGATGGTGTGTGTACTGTCTGTTGCCTCACCATGTCTCTCCATTTTCCTGAAAGATGGGTAATAGAATAGGAAGCAGGACATGCCTTCTATAGCAGCAGTTTCCTGGCTGGGGAAATAAATGTTGCACACACTGGGCTCAGAAGGCCTTCTGCAGTCAGAAGTCCTTTGGGCCTTCTTCCATGGTTCTCATCTGCTTCTGCAAGTAAGCCAAATCTACATTGGAGACAGAGGGGTTCCTGTCCATGGTGCTGGCTTTCTGGAATTGTGTTTCAGGCACCTCTATTTGCACTGGACTTGGGAAGAACACCCCCCTCCTTTTTTATTTTTTATCTCTCAGGCATGACATAAAGGTGAAAAGGCTATGGTTGTCACGTTTTGGGGTGTTTGGCTGCTCTGAAGCCAAAAGACAGACATGCTATCAAGAAAAAAAAAAACTTTACAAGTAGAAATACACCAAATGCTTTCCATAGCTTCTGATGTTTTCTGGTTACTCAGTAGTGACCTCACGTTAAGAATCTCTACTGTGGGGGCCGGCGCTATGACTTAGTGGGCAAAGCTGCCCCCTGCAGTGTCATCATCCCATATGGGTGCCAGTTCAAGTCCTGGCTGCTCTACTTCCGATGCGTGGGAGACCTGGAAGAAGCTCCTGGCTTCGGATGGGCATAGCTCTGGCTGAGGCGGACAGCTGGGGAGTGAACCAGCAGGTGGAAGACCTCTCTCTCTCTTTCTCTTTCTCTCTCTCTCTCTCTCTCTCTCTCTCTGCCTCTGCCTCTCTGTAACTCTGCCTTCAAATAAATAAATAAACTTTAAAAAAAAAAAAAAGAACCTATACTGTGAACTGCCACCCTCACCTTCCCTCACAGGCTGCTTGCATTTCTCAAATATACTTGGTGAGAACTCGTATCCTGTATGCTTTAAGCTTTACCTAAATGAACAACAAGAAGGGCACTATTCTGAATCACCCAAGGAGAATCCAGTCATGTAGGAATTGAACCTGCATTGACCTAACTACACCAGGTTTTTACCGCCACACTTGCTTTGCTGACTGTTCTCAGCATATGTTCTAACTCTGCCAATTACACCTGTAATGCTGTAGAACCAGCCCAATTGTCCTTTTATTTATGACAGCTAGCTATTCTGACTCTTCCTGTCAGCCACGCAGTTTCAGAGCCCATCATGAGTCAAGACAACCAAATCAGTACTGGTTTCTTCCAGTGTCGGGTGGGCCTGAGGTTTTCACGCATTTGACTGAATAAAACTCAACTCCCCAAGCACTCCTCTGCATCAGAATCCCGGCATTCCAGGTGGCTTCCACCTCCTCACCACAGCTCTTCCTTCCTCCTGCTCTGGATACAGATGGCTGCACCCCCTGCGAGTGCGAAACATTTTTTCCCCATTTACTAGGCATTTGATGGAGCCAAGAGCAGCACAGCACGGATATAAGAGGGTCAGGCAGGCCATTTGCCCAGCCCTAGTTCTGAACAAGGAAATCAATATTCCACAGTGTAATTCACTAGTCAGGAGTAATCGCCCTCCATCACAACAGCACGAGGGCAGTAAATTCATTACAGTGAGTTTGCTGCCACTTCTCGAGTGCACTTCCACACTGCTGTTTTATGAATTCTTCACAGACACCCCGGCTCCTGATCTTTTGAACATTAATCCATGTGTTTTTGCCCGGCCACGTATAGAATTACTCTTCCAAATGTTGGTGTACCAGGAGCATGTATATTAATGTCTCATCATTCCTTGTCTTTAAAAATATAAAAGGCTAATCAGTCAGATGGAATGTTTAGCATCGGATGATCTGAGTTCTGAACACTGGGTGTCTACCTGGAATTTGTGACTAGAAGCACAGACATAGAGCAGTGTTAAAGTCCCAGCCCTGAACTATCAGCAACAAAATCTTGGTACTAAATAACCCACAAACCAAGCTCACACACGTCTTCATTAGTAGCACTTCCTTATTTTTTTATAAAGATTTTATTTAATTATTTGAGAGTTAGAGTTACAGAGAGAGGGAGAGACAGAAAGAAAGATCTTCCATCCACTGGTTAACTCCCAAAATGAATGCAATGGCTGGAGCTGGGTTGATCTGAAACCAAGAACCAGGTACTTCCTCCAGGTCTCTCCCAGGAGTGCAGGGGCCCAAGCACTTGGGCCACCCTCTACTGCTTTCCAAGTCCATAGCAGAGAGCTAGATTGGCACTTACTTGCTTTTAAGATTTATTTATTTAAAAAGGCAGAATCACACACACACACAGAGAGAGACAGAGAGAGAGAGAGATTCAATCCATTGTTTTGCTCTAAATGACTGCAACATCCCAGGCTGGACCAAGATGAAGCTAAGGTTCAGGATCTCCATCTATGTCTCCCATGTAAGTAGAAGGGGCCCAAACACTTGGGCCATCCTCCACAGCCTTCCCAGGCACATGAGCAGGGGACTGGATCAGGAAGCAGAGGAGCCGGGACTCCAACCAGTGTTCTTATATGGGATGCTGGCATTGCACGCTGTGACTTAACCTGCTTTGCCACAATGCCTCAGTAGCACTTTCTATTCATCTCTTCCCTCCCCCACATACAGCTTACCTTTGTACCAATAAGTTAAAAAGCAAAATACCTAAGAACCAATATAAAAATAATTCTTCAGCCCTTTTCATTACACTAGGGATTCAGAGAAAAGACATGTACTCTGGTTGTGCTGCACGGGGCACTGTGCATTATCTACGTCTCGCATTAGGTGTTCACTGTGTTGAAGTAGACAGCAGCCCATCTCACTATCAAGGACTTGGAAGACTTCAGAGGCAATTCTGTGCAAGAAGTCACATCAATAGATTGTAGTTTTGGAAAACTTGTGGAACTCACTTGAACTTGAGTTCAGAGTTAGCCACTAGATGAATAAACCAGCTTGGCCATGTGGTCAGACAATCACCAAAGGAGCCCAAGCTTTATTGCTTCAACATTTCCTTGAGAGAAGGGAGTGGATCACATTAGACTCCAGTTTCCCTGTGGTCAATGGTTTCGGGCAGGAGAGGTACTCACCACAGGCTCGTCAAAATTCTCATTTCAATGCTAATCTCATCTCAGACTTTACAGCACTTTCTTGGAACATTAGGACTCCACTGCAAGCATAAAGGGGAGTTCAGTAAATTCATGTTGTGGCTGACATTTAAATCTATTGAAGGATTTTCTCCAGTCCAATTACTTCTCTTTATATTTTTGACTCATTTTTTTTTCTGGTGCATTGATTCCTAAGGGTCACCAAGATCCCTTCTAGATATTAGTGATGCAAGGAATGTCACCAATGAGGAGAAAATTAATTGTACTTGGGACTCAACATGAAATGACACATGGCAATTTATTCCCCATTATTTATTGAGAACTTAATATTCCCAGACACTGTTTCTCTCCCTCTCTCTCTCTCTTTCTCTCTCTCTCTCACACACACACACACACACACACAAACACATACACATGCACACACACACATGGTGTGGTATGCATAGGGTATGATAAATCCATGCAAAGCAAAGAGCCGGTTTTGGAGGCCAAGAACCTTTCCTGATGAGGTTAAGATTATCTTTGAGCTCCTGAGGATCCAATTGCCGGGGGCTGGGGGAAGGAGGGAAGAAGGGCTAAATAACCGCAGGTACGAAGGTCCTAAGGAGGAAACACAATGGAGCATCTGCATTGTTTTCATCTTCATTCTTCTCATTCACAGGTGTGTTATTTTGATCAACATTTTTCAGTCACAGTGACCCTGCCTATGTATAATTGATTTCATACCAAGATAACTGCCATTTACCTAAACATGGATTTAAACACAATAGTAGACCAATGAATATTCTTAAATACAAAGGTTCCATATGTTCCAAGACGTATATCATTCTCAAAACTTAATGCAGCACATCGGATCATTGGAGGAATTACCTATTAAATTAGAGACTCCAGGGGGTGGGTCATGAAATGTGTATTCTAAACAAGTTTCCCTGGTGATCTCTCAAAATGAGTAAATCCAAGGCATAGCTTGTGATTTTTCCAACGTTCTTTGTCTCTATAAATGGCAGCATCACACTTGACTTGAACCAAAAAGTCAGAGTTTACCCTGGCTTTCTCCTTATCCCTCATCACCCAAATGCAGCCAATCAGAAAACTCCTTCCCTTCTAGTCTGGGTTTCATGTGCATCCAGTTCTCTCAGAGTTGGCTAGCACCATCATCCAAGCCCCCATAATTGCTTTAAGTACTACATTCTCATCCCCTTAACTGTTCCACAGAACTCCCCAGCTTGTTTCCCTGTTTTGGAGCATTCTTCACACAATAATGCTGACTTGATACTGTCTTAGTCTGTCTTCTGTTGCTGTAAGAAAGTACTGGGGTCAGAGAGCTGTGGTTTAGCAGGTTAAGCCACCTCCTGCAGTGCCATCATCTCATAGAGTCACTGGTTCAAATCTGGGCTGTTCAATTTCCGACCTAACTCTCTGCTAATGCACCTGGGAAAGCAGCAGAGGATGGCCCAAATCCTTGGACCCTTACACCCATGTGGGAGACCCAGATGAAGCTCCTGGTGACTGGCTGCAGCCAGGCACAGCCCTGGCTATTGCAACCATCTGAGAAGTGAAGCAGCAGATGGAAGATCTATCTCAGAGGTGGTAAAACGCAGTATTTGTTGAATGAATGGAGGGGAGTAGGTCAGAGTCGCTTCACAAGGCATTTCTATTTTAGGCTTGGTGTCCAGGCAAACAATACACACAGTTCATGGAACATTCTGGAACAAGTCAGCAGAAATATATAGTTTTATTATCACCAGTATTTATGCTTCCAATTCATCTTACTTAACTGAACCAAAAGAAGATAAGATAGAGTGACATGAAAGCAGTCTAGCTTTTATTTAACATTTCTTGTAACTTAAATTTTCAGTCACTCAAGTATTCCGTCCACACTGCTCGTGTGAGGTTTTTTCTTTTCAGAGCTTTTTTTTAGGCATTAAACTCTCCCCATTTTCCCTCTCCCTAGGTGGTTTGTACTAGATGTTCCTAATTTTAGCCACCATTATCATTCTTCTCTGTGAGTCAAACGCCTCAAAACACAGCCCAAATGTTCTCTGGTGTTAGAGGTAGCTATGATAATTCCATTTCTCTTTGATGCATGTGGGTACTTCACAGAGCTTATGGAAAAGGGGGGCTTGCATTCGGTGCAGCGGCTAAGACACTGCTTGGGATGCCTGCATCTACGAGAAGAGTTTCTGAGTTCAACACCAGTTCCATTTCTGATTCCAGCTTCCTGCTGACGTGAGCACTGGGAGGCACCAGGCGATGGCTTAAATACTTGATCCCTATAACCCGAGTGTGAGTCCCAGATTGAGTTTCAGGCTCTTGGCTTCGGCCACGCCCAGCCCTGGCTGTTGCAGGAATCTGACAAATGAGCAAGAACCAGTGGTCGGATGATCTCTTTGTGTCTGTTTCTCTGTCTCACTGCCTTTCAAATAAGAATGGATAAGTAAATAAAATCTGAAAGCTGATTCTTTAAAAGTTTATGGGGCATGGCCAGTGCTGTGGCACAGTGGGTTAATGCCCTGGCTGGAAATGCCAGCATCTCATATAGGCGCCGGTTCTAGTCCCAGCTGCTCCACTTCTGATCCAGCTCTCTGCTGTGGCCTGGAGAAGCAGTAGAAGATGGCCCAAGTCCTTGGGCCCTTGTACCCATGTGGGAGACCTGGAAGAAGCTCCTGGATCCTGGCTTTGGATCAGCACAGTTCCAACTGTTGCGGCCAGCTGGGGAGTGAACTAGCAGATGGAAGACCCCTCTCTCTGTATCTACCTCACTCTGTAACTCTCTCTTTCAAATAAATAAAATATTTTTTAAAAAGTTTATGGAAATGCAATTTTGAGATAAATTCATTTGGATGAAAAAAATGAAATCTATTCAGTATTTCATAACACATTTCCCACAAACTTTTTGAAGACCCCTAGTATTTTACTCACTGCTTTATGTGGATGATTTCGATTCTACATCTGGAATTTTGCAATATAACGGTAAGTAAATGAAGAATATCTGCCTATATAATCATGTCCTAATATTAAAAATAAAAATTTATATTCATCTCTTGCATTGCAGTTTACAAAGCATAGCCACAGAATCCATTTCATTTAATCAATTAATTATATTTGAAATTCAGAGAGAGAGAGAGAGAAGTTTCCTGTCTGCTGGTTTATCCTCAAATGCCTGCAACAGCCAGGACCCAAGCCAGGAGCCAGGTTCAAGCCTCTGGTGCGTGTGACAGGGATGTGACTACTTCAGCCACCACCTGCTGCCCCCCAGGTTGCTCCTTTGCAGAAAGGTGGAGTGGAAAGCAGAGCCAGGACTGGAACATAGGTACTCCAGTGTGGGATGACGGTGTCCTAAGTGGTGGATTAACTGTTATGCCAAATGCTCACCCGTCTGTTTCATTTACTCTTACTTAACAGTCTCCATACACATGTAAGAGTGGGCACAGCCTTCCACACTCTGCATTTTCTTGATTTTCTTTCTCTCTGAATACTGTTGGGGCTATGAATTGACTCATTCATCAAAGCCTAACACTCATTATATATTAGCCAAGGAGATACCAGACCAAGAGTCTTAGCAGGGGCAGGAGGAAGGTTAGCCCAGCTTAAAATGCTAATTCAGCCACCTGTGTCTCACGTGCCTGGGTCTGAAGCCTGGGCTCAATACCTCACTCTTCTCTCTTCAGCTTCCTGCAAATGCAGACCCTGTGGGGCAGCAGTCCTGGCTATTGTGGGCATTTGGGAAGCGAACCAACAGATGGGAGCTCTCTCTCTCCCTCTCTCTACCTCTTTGTCTTTCAAATAGTTGATTTAAAGATTTATTTTATTCATTTGAAAGGGAGAGTTACAGAGAGAGAGAGAGAGAGAGAGAGAGAGAGATCTTCCATCTGCTGCTTAACTCCCCAAATGGCTGCAACAGCCAGGGCTGGGCCAACCTGAAGCCTCCAGGAGCTTCTTCCAGGTCTCTCATGTGGGTGCAGGTGCCCAGGTACTTGGGTCATCTTCCACTGCTTTCCCAGGCTCATTAGCAGGGAGCTGGATTGGAAGTGGAGCAGCCGGGAATCAAACTGGCCCCCATATGGGATGCAGGTGGAAGGGGTGTGGCTCCACTGGCTTTAAGCCGCTGCAAGGAACCCACTATGCCGCAAAGCCAGCCCCTCAAATACGTTTTAAGCATCTCCATAAAATCTGAAAATGCTTTCCTGAGTGTGAGTGAGTGGTCTTCAACTGTAGATCGAAGCCCGCTACCATGTGGTGCACACAGCATGTAGATTGAGTGAGAGAAAATCCCCAGGGCAGGAGATGGTCTGCTGGAACCCCCTCAGCCCATAGCACACAACTGTGAACAGTTTTGTCTGTTCACCCTAGCATGCTGCATACACACACCTGTTCCAGGTGTGCTCAGACCTATACAAAGCTGAGCAGATACAAATGAGAGAGCAGACTGAGCCTTGTGTAGGGGCCCTGTCACTCCAGGTGTGCCTCACTGTGCAGCTGTAGGGGGAGCCATCACCACCGGTCTGTAGGCAGGACATGTGCAGGAGCTATACTTGCAGAGCTGGCATGACTTCATGCTGGGTCCCCGACTCTCTGCATGGCACGGATGCTCACTCACCATCCAGGTCTGGATCTCGCCTCTTTCTCAGCGATTCCACAGCAAGCCCAGTGCCTTGGCAAAGCTGTTGGAAAATTCCTTGCAGTAACCTAAAGATCTCTGCAGAATTAAAACTCCACCTGCATTCTGCCTGCTTCCAGGCTCCCAGGGAGTCCAAAGTCCCTTCACGGATCCTGTCTGCTAAGATAAATCTCCGAAGTGAGATGTCCTGGTGGGCCAGACAGCGCTGGGACTAGGAGCATGCCCAGAGCACGTCCTGTGTGGTTAACCCAGCTCTATTGAGCCAGAGCAGGTGGCTAAAATCTATCGACATAGTGCGGGTACCAGGCCTTTATGTTAAAAGGGATTAGCCACTCAACCATTAAACAGGGGCTTTAAGGCCCTCCAGGAGCCTACAACCTCAGGGAGTTTTACCTTCGATTCCATTTAAATCCAAAAGGCTTTCACCCCGCTGGCAGCTCCCACGTCGCTGCTGAGGCTTAGGGAGAAGCTGTTCGGCAAAGTTGAGGCTGTTGCTAAGCAAAGGAAGTCTCGCTGAGGCAACTGGCAGGGTAAAAGCAACACCTGGTTAAACCGCAATTGACAGGCCAGCTCAGCTGGCTTCAAGCCGCTTTTGTCAGGGGTAGAGCTCCATTCGCCTCGCGTCCGCAAGGCAGTCCGTGCTGAAGATGACAGTTTCTCCAGACATGCGGGCGACAGTGAGAAACAGGGCAGAGCGCGCGGCGAGCAAACTGTGCTTGTGTCTTGGGCTCTGCGAGTGTCCTCCGTCCGCCTTGCCTGCCCGGCACCACTTCTTCTCTGCTGAGAGGGGACGGAGGAGGAAGCAGCACCCACACCTGACCGTCCTCACTCAGGTGGAAGGGAAATGAAAGACAATGGCTGCTCCCTGGCAGGGCTCCTCGGAGCCCTGATCTGAGGACACACTTCCTGTCTTCTACTGTCCAGGCGTTTTGACCCAGCGGGGCCCATCAGCTGCCTTCTCCTCCTTTGGGGGTGTCACTATTTACTCAGTCCTATGCCTCCTGGGGTGGGAGATCCAGGCCACCATCTCAGGTCTCATCTTCCGCAGCACTGGTCCATGAAAGAGAAGATTTATTTTAGAACGCAGTGGGTCATGGGATCGCACAGACATTAGGACGAGGACAGTGGAGGAGAGGTGGGGGAAGAGCCAGAGAAAGCATTGAGTAGGGGGCAGCAGAGAGATTGGATCTGTACAGCAAGAAGGTTGGACCTTCCAGCAGGGGAAGTCACATGCAGAAAACACACGGGAATATAAATGAAGAGAGAGAGTCCCAGTTCCCCCCATTTAGGTTTAGCTTAGCTCTTTCCCTTGATATAGGTAATGCAATTTATAACGGAAAGGGATAGATAAAAACTCACAGAGAGGGAACAAGGGAGAGTCACGGTCTAAGCCCTAGCCTTTAACGACATCCGCATCCAGTGAGTCAGCAGGTCCTCTCCAGTGGGAAGGGTTGGGCAACAATGGAGCAGCAAAGACTCCAGCCTTGCAGGTGCGGGCTGCAGACCCTGCTCTGTCGGGCACTGAGAGAATAGCAGTGCATTCCTTCCTTGTACCTTCAGTTCCGTTGCCCATCCTCCTCCATCCTGTTCTGTGCATAGGAGGCTACCCTTGATTTCTAGCATCAGCCTGGCCCATTATTACCTGGTTGCAGCTTAGGCATAGTGGATGCACCTGCAGAATATGGGGGGCGAGGGGTAGAGAGGAAGGGTAGCAATTGGACACCTCCCTGCTGGGCTGAAGTCCTCGGCAGAAATCCCATCATAGTTCCGGGCCCTAATCTCTCCTCAGCCACCCTTTGGAAGTGCCCCTTGCTTCTTGTAAAACCCCCGGATGATACCTATGCTTCAGAATTAAGGAAATGTCAAGAGATTTTTGGGAGAGTGTGGCCGAGGTGTCCACAGATGACAGGGGCGTGAGGGGAGAGTCATTGTGGAAACAGCTCAATATGTGAGTAGCTGCTGTCAGCGCATGGGTAGGAACCTTCCGGTCAGTCCTGCCCTAAGTGTTAACGGTGCCTGTCTCATTCTTACAGATAAAGGAACCAAGACACAAGCGGGTCAGGTGAAATGGCCCATTATAATTCTCCTGTCTGCCAGGGTTTGGGGGCAAGAGCTTGTGCCTCCCTTTAGAATGGCGAATGCCACATTCTATATATAAACCATGACATACAAAGGAAATATGTAAGAAATTCTTTCAAAGGGTCAGAACCCTGACTGCATTTATGTTCTTTACCTGTGATTTTTTTCCCCCACCAACTCAATGAATTTAGTGTCTTTGCTCCCTGCAAAGGGCTGGAATCCTAGCAGAGACTTTATCTAATCCTTTGTTTTGGTACAATGTCTAATATATTTTTGGCACTTAATGAATGTCTATTAATAGCCACCTATCCATGGGAGGCTCACTGCAATTGCTCACTGTTCCACATACAGACAAAATAAGGGGTCGGCTTCTCCCTGTGTAAAATCGTAGATCAACCCTGAGAGGGCTCAGTTCCCTGTCTCTGGCCAGCGCTGGGCTGGAACTGTGACAATCAGAGCAGAGTCTCCCAGGGGTCCCCATGTTCAAGACCCCTGGACCAGGCTCAGAATCCTGCTGTTAAGAAGCTCTACAACCCCACTGCCAGACTTTGCCTGGTTCCAGGGGAACTGGTTACAGCCAAGGCAGAAAAAAAGAAAGAAAAAAAAAGATTAAAATGAAAACAGCCCGGCTGGCGCCGCGGCTCACTAGGCTAATCCTCCGCCTTGCTGCGCCGGCACACCGGGTTCTAGTCCCAGTCAGGGCGCCGGATTCTGTCCTGGTTGCCCCTCTTCCAGGCCAGCTCTCTGCTGTGGCCAGGGAGTGCAGTGGAGGATGGCCCAAGTGCTTGGGCCCTGCACCCCATGGGAGACCAGGAGAAGCACCTGGCTCCTGCCATCGGATCAGTGCGGTGCGCCGGCCACAGCATGCCGGCCGCAGCAGCCATTGGAGGTTGAACCAACAGCAAAGGAAGACCTTTCTCTCTGTCTCTCTCTCTCACTGTCCACTCTGCCTGTCAAAAATTTTTTTTAAAAAAATGAAAACAGCCCAAACTGGAGAAGGCACAGGGTTCACCCTCCACAGGCAAACACAACTCAAAGGGAGGTGATGGTTTTCAAATATATGCTTATTTATTTGTTTTGCTCTACTTGAAAGACAGAGCTAGAGAGAGAAGGAGGAAGTGGGGGTGATCTTCCACCCACTGGTTTACTTTTTTTTTTCTTAAGATGTTATTTATTTGAGAGGCAGAGTTATAGAGAGGAGAGACCAAGAAAAGGGTCTTCCATTTGCTGGTTCATTCCTCAAACAACCACAACAGCTGGAGCCAGGCTGAACCAAAGCCAGGAGCTAGGAGCTTCTTCCAGTTCTCCTACCTAGGTGCAGGGGCCCAAGCACTTGGGTCATCATCTTCCACTGCTTTCCCAGGCCATAGGCAGAGAGCTGAATCAGAAAACAAGCAGCCAGGACATGAACGGTGCCCAAATGAGATGCCAACACTGCAGGCAGAGGCTTAGCCCACTATGCCACAGCACCAGCCTCCAACTGGTTCATTTTCCAAATGCCGACAACTGCAGGGACTAGGCCAGGCCCAAGCCAGGAGCCTGGAGTCTCATCTCGGTCTCCCATGTGACAGAGACATGAGCACTTGATCCATCCAGGATACACAAGCAGGAAGGTGGATCATAAGTGCAGTAACCAAGACTCAAACTGGCACTTGGATGTGCGATGAGGATGCTATAAGCAGCAGGTTACCTAGCTGGATTCAGATCTGTTGGGCAGTCACTTATTCACCAAAGGGACAAATCCTGAGCCTCTGCTGTGTTTCCAGCATCCCTGGGAGCTAAGTATAGAGAAAGGAGTATGACACAAGGCCTGTCCACAATAAACTCTCATTTTAAACAGACAAAGTATGGGGCAGCCATTTTTGCCTAGCAGTTCAGAGAATCCTGGGATGCCAATCACAGTGCCTGGATTTGAATCCCAGTTCAACTCTGTATTCTAGCTTCCTGAGCACATCCAGGGAAGCAGTGGTATTGGCTCAAGGAATCGGGATCCTATCACCCATGTGGGAGACCTGGCTGGCGTTCCTGGCTCCTGGCTTCAGCTTGCTAAAGATCTGACTAGTGTAGGTAATTGGGGAGTGAACTGACAAGTGCACGATACCTTTCTCACACTCTGTCTCTCTCTGTCTCCTTCTCAAATAATTAAAATAAAAATTAAACAAATAAGAAGGACAAAAATCCCAACACATGGCCATGATTTGCTCTTCCTCCCTTCTCACACTCAGGGAGTACCTGCTAGGTAGCATAGCTTGGCATAAAGCTGAGGGAGCAGCAGGAGGCCAGCATCAACCGATTCATGGCTTTTTCTGATAAGTCTGCAAGTACTATAGAGTCTCCCCTGCTCCAAGGGGAGTAAACCTCAGCATGTTCCACAAACAGCTAAAAACACAGGTGGCACCAAACCCTGGAGATACGATGTTGTTTTCTTCTATATGAGAGGCCTTTAAAAAGTTCATGGAAAGCAGACATCATGAAAACATTGTAAAGGAACCTCCAAAATGTTTGCACCCAAAACGTGTCTTTTAATGCCATTGTTCACGTGAACTTTTTGAAGCACCCTTGCACGTCCATACCCGTGATGGTTTAATTTTTAAAGGAGACACATCAACGGAATGACAGCAATAATGGCAAAGAAGAATCATAATAATGAGCTGTAATAAAAGTTCAGATGTGTGAACTGTTTGCTTCTGGAACATTCCATTTTGTCATTTTCGGGCCACAATTGACCCCCCCCCCAAGTAACTGTAACTGCAAAAAGTGAAGCTGGAAAGGATAGTGGATGAGGGAGGGCTGCTGTAGTGCTGATGGCACAGGGACTTTGCTGGGATTAAATGAGTTTCTATATATAAAGCACTCTGAAGGGGTGTCTGACCTGTAATCGCAGTATATAATTATCACAATGAAAAAGTACAGTGTGCACTGAGGGAAGAATCAGAGACCTCACAGGCTTCTGGGCATTAGCAAAGGCCCCCTGGAGGAAAAGCCATTCAAGCAGAGATGCAGAGAATGAGTTGGGGTCAATCACACACAGGTAGGGAGTGCTGGAAGGGGTGTTGAAGCAGAGGGACCCACCTTGTGCAGATTGTGTGCCTATGGAGAGCGTGGAATGGGGAGGGTTGGCTGGAGCACAGGGAAGGAAGACAAGGGCAACAGAGGGGGTGCAGATATCCTCAGGGTGGGCTGCACAGGACCCTGAGAGTGTGCAGAGGGAAGACTGGACCGTAGCCTGTCCCCTAGATCTTCCCAGCCTACCCCTGCTGTGCTTACGACCACTGCTTTGAAGGGGTGTCCATCCTGACTCAGGCTTCCCTTGCTGTGTTTACCAGGTCCCTGCACCCAGGGACCCTGTGCCAAGTTACATTTGAAGCCAAGAAGTTGAGCAGCCCCAGTTCTCGTCACAGCTAAGGTAGTGCCACTCTGCTGGGGGACCAGTGCGCCTGCCAGTACTGAGCTCACTGGGAGACCTCGGTTCAATCGCCCAGGGACTTTCCTAGGCAAACTCACCAGAGTACTGAAGTAGCCAGCCAAGTGGAGAATTAAAATGACTGAACCCGATAGGGCTGACATTGTGGAGCAGCAGGTTAAGCCACCGCCTGTTATGCTAGCATCCCCTATGAGAGCCAATTTGCATCCCAGTTGCTCCATTTCAAATCCATCTCCCTGCTAAGGTGCCTGGGAAAGCAACAAATGCTTTGGCCCCTGCCACCAAGGTGGGAGATCCAGATAGAGTTCCCAACTCCTGGTTTCAGCCTGGCCCAGCCTTGGCTGCTGTGGCCATTTTGGGGTGTGAACCAATGGATAGAATATTTTGCTCTCTCTCTCTCTCTCTTTCTCTCTCCCCCTTCTCTCATCCATGCCCCCTTTTCTCAACGGCAACCAACATGCCCTGAGCAGGAATATTTACCCGTCTTTACAAAGCACAAAAGATCTTTTTCATGCTTCCCTCAGCTCATATAGGACTGCCTACCTAGCCGCTATGTTCCTAAAAGAGGTTGCCCCCATTCTATGGTGATCCCCATAAGAGAGGTCACCGAAGCACTTACTTGTCACCTGTCTGGGGGAGATCATTCCATGATTTCATGACAGTGCTCTGATTTAGGCATCAACAAAGAGGAAAAAAATGTGCATGGACATTTTGTCTTCAGAGTAAACCTGATTCCAAAGCCTTCAGGACAGTGTCCTAGTTCAGGAAACTAGTTGTAGGAGAGCAAACAGGGCTCTTCAAAACATTCATGGAAAATGAAAAAAAAAGTGTGCATAGATTTCCAATTTTTTGCACAAAAATAAATTCATCTTTTTTTTTCCAGAAAAATGAAATAAAGTACCATAATGCTAGTCAAAGGCTTTCACTCTCAGCCCTAATGGAATAACAGGGGCTAGAGTTATCTACCTGCCTTAAAACAAATTTTAAAAAATAAACTAAATATACACAAACACAGTTTTAGTCACTGGACAACAAAGCCAGAGTAGCATGGAACAGGCAACCCTGGGAGGGAGGAAATCAATGAGGAGAAGCCAACGGCTGCTCCAGCTTCCCGCCTGAGGAGGTTTCTAGGCTTCCCTGCAGGGAGCAGGCTCCTAAAATAGGGCCTGGGAATCTCCTGAATCGAGACGAGTTCAGAGTCGAGGGAAGCCACTGCAGCTAACATTCTCAGGGTGGAGAACGAGAGGTGAAAGCCACACAGATGGAGGGTGCCAGGATTGCTGGACAGTCCCATGCATCTTTCCCTCGTGCAGGTGAGGAAACAGGACAATGACTTCCTGTCCCACAGTGGTGGGGATAGTTCCTACTCCCCAGTCCTCCTTAGAGGCCACTGTTTTTGAAAAGAATCAGTCTGGTCAGCATCTAGGGTGGAAGGCAGTGTCCAGGATCTGTCCTAATGCTAGACTGGAACAGGCATGGTGCAGACCCAGCCAGATTAAAGAAGAGGGAGAGTGGAAAATACACCCATTTCTTACCCACCTGTCCTGTCATTATTTGGGAAGAAAGTCATGTTTTGACTCGTCTAGGTGGCAAACAACAGAAGGTGCAAGTGCCTAACCAGTCACCGCTTAGCTCCACTCCTCCACATAGAAGTGGAAGGTGGGGCTTTCAAGTCCCCTACACACAGGAAGAAAAGTCTGACAGTAGGGGGAATGCTTCAATGCTTGGCCTTCTATAGAAAGCTGATGGGTAACTGGTGGCAATTAATATGATTACTAGTTTAAAAAACATCACACCAGGCAATGGCATGTGGCCCAGCAGTTAAGACAGTTAAGCTGCCTGGTCTCCCATTGGAGTGCCTCAGTTTGATACCTGACTTGAGCTCCTGATTCCAGCTTCTTGTTAATACACATCCTGGGATGCAGCAGTGATAGCCCAAATAACTGAGCCCCTGCCCCCAACATGGGATATCTGGATTGAGTCCCTGGATTCCAGCTTCAGCCTGGCTCAGCACAAGCCTTTGTGGTCATATGAGGATAACCAGTGGATGGAAATGTTTACTTTTCCTCTCTCTCTCTCTCTCTCTCTCTCTCTCTCAAATAAACACATCATGTTTAAAAATAAAAATAAAAAAATAAAATCAGAATCTGAAAAATCAGCCTTAAGCTGAAAGTATATTAATCATTGTAATGATTATTTCCCAAGGTACTGCAAACTTAATTCAACTTCACCAAACTCTGATGAACTGACGTGAACAGCTGACTATGCAGTTCCATTTTTGTTCCAAAGTCTTCACCACTGGCTTTAACAACAACCAGCTTTTGAGGAAGTAGTGATGGCTTCATCATATCTCATCAAAACAGTCAAAACAAGACAAAAATGACTTGTGTATCCTTTGCCCATCTTTAGGGATAAGGTGTTCCTCTTTGTTGTTATTACTAAAGGTCAGAGTTCTGGGAAAACATGTTTTTTGACCTGTTTTTGATGACTGTTCTCACAGGGTACTTCTGCATGGTGGCTTGAGCCTTCTGAGGGTGTGAGGAGCTAGATCTTTGGATGGCTTCAAGTAACACCCAGTCACATGCAGACAGCTTCTTGGAGGTAGTCACCCCCTGAAACTTTCCCAGGACTGTGGGTCAACACCATAGATCCTTACAGTCTCAAGAACACTTTCCATGGAGTACTTTGAGGGGCAATTCTATTCCAGTAAGCCAAAGCCTGGCGAGATCTCACAACAAGGGGTGGGTGCATGGCTGGGCTAAGCTCTTGGGTGAATACAAAGAGTCTGAATGTGGACTCAGCTGAGATGTCTTGGCTGTGCAGATGGAGGGCCAATAAATCCCCAGGCATTCTTTGCCTGGAAGGGAAACAGAACCTGAGAAGATTCTTTTGAGTCCTGGGGCTTGGTCCAAAGATGAAAGATATATATCATTGGCAGTGCTGTGGTGGCGCCCGTGCCAGTTTTAAGCCCAGGAGCCCCATGAAGGGGAAGTGGTCTCCCCACGTCATTGTATGTGAAACATATATCTTCAAATAGAAGAACGTGGGTTTTGTAGACCAGCAAAGAAAACCTCAAGAGGTAATATTGTGAACGGGGCTAAGCATGATAGAGGCCAGCAGTGTTGCTGTCCCAGGATTGATAGGTCATGTGCCTGGGACCATTTGGTCACATTTTGGGTCATCTGATGCAAGACTTGGGAGATTCTGATACAGCACCCATTTGACCATGCTGGCTTTAGGACAGAGCTGGAAATACAGCTGCTTAATGGCCCAGTGACTTCACAAAGCACAGATTTGCTCCATCTGCTAAAAAAGCAAGCTGTTGAGACCACATTGGCCCTGGAATTAGTGCCCCTGAGGGATGTCCTGTTAGAAACCAACTGTATTAAACAGGGGATAACACCCAGTCAATTTTTTAACAAACCCTCCGAAGTGGTAAAATACTTAAACAAATCTCTCAATGGCATGAGAGGAGGAAGTACCCTGGAAGTCATGGTGTGTGTCAGACCTAGGCACACCAAATTCCCGAAGCACTAAAAGATTTTGCTTGAGCTAGAAGTAGGTCCATGTCAGATGTATTAGGATGATATTGGGGCCAGCGCCATGGCTCACTAGGCTAATCCTCCACCTGCGGTGCCGGTACTCTGGGATCTAGTCCTGGTTGGGGCACCAGTTCTGTCCTGGTTGCTCCTCTTCCAGTCCAGCTCTCTGCTGTGGCCCAGTGGAGGATGGCCCAAGTCCTTGGGCCCTGCACCCACATGTGAGACCAGGAGGAAGCACCTGGCTCCTGGCTTTGGATTGGCACAATGCTGGCCGTAGCAGCCATTTGGGGGGGTGAACCAACGGAAGGAAGACCTTTCTCTCTGTCTCTCTCTCTCACTGTCCACTCTGCCTGTCAAAAAAAGAGATGATATTGGGCTGTGTCTATAGTGCATATCCCACTATGTGCGCCACTCCTGCAGGGACATTGCTAAGTGTGGTGATGGAGAAGGCTTTACTGTGTGACTTTACCAAGCCACTTAGATATTACAAGGCTGGCAGGCTTTTGAGGCAAAGAAGGGTGATACTTTATTGATTTATTTAGAAAGATTATTTATTTGAAAGGCAGAGTGACACAGACAGAGGGAGACAGAGGGCAAGAGCTCCCATCTATTGGTTCACTCCCCAAGTGGCTGCAACACCTGAGCCTTGACCAGGTCTAAACCAAGAGCCAGGAATTCCATCCTGGTCTCCCCCATGGATGGCAAGGATCCAAGCACTTCTACTGCTTTCTCAGGTGCATTGGCAGGGAATTAGATTGGAAGCAAGGCAACCAGAATTTGAACTGCTGTTGTGATATGGGATGCTGGCACTGCAAGCAAGGGTTTAGCCCATGGTGCTTTAACTTTCACTCCAAGGAGTAATAACTCTAAAAATCTACAAAACCCTGCACAAAAGGTCATCTGGGACCCCCAAATTGCTAATGCCCTCCCCCCAACTCAACCCGATTGCCAACTACTCAACAGAACTCAAGCTGGTCACATGGAGGCTGTGGGACTTGCACGTTGATTTCCTTACCATAGAGCAGAGAAGGCTCCTGCACAGGTGTTGACATGAGAGAAGGAACTACAGGAAGTGGGATAGAAGGGAGTACAGGGTGGGTCAAGACAACCAGGGATACTAGAGGCTGCTTCCCTGAGTGGTGACATTTAAACCCCAGTAGCTACTGTTAGTGAGTAAAGTTAACGGTGGAGGAGGTAGAGAGACAGAAGTAGAAGAGGTAAAAGAGATAGAAGTTCCCAAGTCCTGGGCAGGGGAAGAGGCTCAGCCCCCGAAACCCAGTGGATATCTCAGCTCCAGAAGTGACACAGATGATGTAGCACCTCCAGGTGCTGGGGCAGCCAAACTCGTCCTCCAGGCAGGGCATTCTGGGAATAGAATCCAGGTGCACTCATACCCTGTCCTCCCAGGAAACTGGGCACAAGACCAGTAGTCATGAGAGTTGCCCTCTGGTTCTGAGAAAGCAATGGCCTCCGTGGGGCCCGTGGGAAGAGGAGGCAGCCTTGCCAAGCCCAGGGGCTCAGCCTTTCTGCAGGGTGCTCCTGTAGCTGCTTCTATAGCAGCCATCTCAAGAAACGGCTCTCACAAAGCACCGTGCCTAGGAGCCGTGAGACTCTGTCTGTGTTGAGCATGGCAGGGGTATTACAGGTGTTTTAGTTTCCAGTTGCAGTTCTAACAGATTCCCATGCACAGAGTGACTTATGGCCGTACACCTTTAATATCTCTCAGTCCTGGAGGTCAGAAGTGCAGAATCATCTCAACGGGCTAAATTCAGGTGTGGACAGGGCTGATGCCTCCTGGAGGCTCAGAGAAGAAATTTCTGGTCTCTTTTTCCACCTTTCTGAAGCCATTGGGATGCCTGTGATTGTAGCCTCTGCCTCCCTCTTCAAAGCCATCAGTGTAGCCTCTTCAGTTTTCTCTCTCACTCTCCTCTCTCTCTGACCTCTGCTCCAGCTGTCACACCTCCCTCTCTGCCTCTGACTCACCTGTCTCCCACTCGTCAGGACCCTTGCAATCATTGTGCTCATCTGAATAATCCGGGATTGCCTCCCCATCTTGAGATCTTCAAGGAACTTCATGACACCAGAAGATATAGTCACAAACTCCCTAGCAAATCTCTTATCCCCCAGGTAGTACCAGTGTGGTGCTGTTTACATGGATGTCTGCCTGCCTGCCTGCCTCAAAAAAGTGAGCAGGCTCTGGGATTCCAGGTTACGAGCACAGACAGACCAGCCCAGGGTTAGGTGGCAGGGAAGGGCAGCCTCGTAAGGAAAATGAAGTCGGAGTGGAGACTGTTCAGAACCAGGCATCCTGGGCAGAAGTGATCTGGCAGCATCAGCCACAGGGCAGGCTCCTCAGGACCAGCCACCTGTCACGCGGCATGCTTCGAAGCAAAGCGGCTGAGTGCGTTCCTACAAACTCGGCAGCAGTAACCTTGGAGACAGAGCATGGGGCCCCACTGTGGAGCTAGCAGGGATTCTGGCTGGCAAAGTCCTCTCAGTGGAACAGGCCAGTGCTATGGTTCTCAACAGTGATAGCACACAGCAGCCAGAAAGATCCATGGAACACTGGGAGATAGCTCTCTCTAGTTCTTCCTTTGCTGGCCCTGAAGAGATCCCCTCCACATTTTTTTTAATTTATTTTATTTACTTGAAAGGCAGAGTTAAAAGAGAGAGGTAGAGACACAGAGAGAGGTCTTCCATGCACTGGTTTACTTCCCAGATGGCTGCAATGGCCAGGAGCTTCTTCCGGGTCTCTCACGTGGGTGTAGGGGCCCAAGGACTTGGACCATCTTCTACTTCTATCCCAGGCCAAAGCAGAGAGCTGGATAGGAAGAGGAGCAGCCAGGACTAGAACTGGCACCCACATGGGATGCCGGCGCTTCAGGCCAGGACTTTAACTCTCTGTGCCACAGCATTGGCCCTCCCCACCACCTTTAAACTGAATGGGTGAGGGTTCATGGATGAATAAAGGATATGTGGATGCATTTTCTTTTTCTTTTTTCTTTTTTGCCAGGCAGAGTTAGACAGTGAGAGAGAGAGAGACAGAGAAAGAGTTATAGACAGTGAGAGAGAGACAGAGAGCAAGGTCTTCCTTGCGTTGGTTTACTCCCCTAGTGGCTGCGATGGTGGGTGCTGTGCAGATCCAAAGCCAGGAACCAGATACTTTCTCCTGGTCTCCCATGGGGTGCAGGGACCCAAGCACCTGGGCCATCCTTCTCTGCCCTCCCGGGCCACAGCAGAGAGCTAGACTGGAAGAGGAGTAACCGGGACTAGTACCAGGTGCCCCAACCGGGACTAGAACCCAGGGTGCCAGCGCCACAGGCGGAGGATTAGCCAAATGAGCCACAGCGCTGGCTGATGTGAATGCATTTTCAACCCAAACTGGCAGAACAAGTCATAAAGAATAAATTTGGACATTCAAATGACACCATCAAGAGCATGTAACACCAAATTAACATGAACTCTCAGAGCTTCCTGCTCACAGATGTGGAAGAAAGTTACCTAACTTTCTCCCAATGTAAGAGGTTCAAGGAATATGGAGTTCGAATGTAAAAATGGAGAGAATGGACTGAAATGTCCTCCAGTAGAGAGGGAAGATGAACCTGTGGTTTTTGGTGCATGGCCCTGGTGGCTCCTTCCCCTCCCCGGCCATGTGTCCCAGCAGCAGATTGACTACAGCAGGATGTGAGCTGCTTTGCTCCCTGGAATATCTTCAGGTGCTGGGGAACTTGTGTGCAGTTTCCTTATAGCATGAGCGAACATTTGACAAGGAGGATAGTGTGCCATTAGCCTGCCTCACAGTGCCCCAAACACAAAGACATAAAAATCACGGTGACAACACCTAACCTTACCCCATAAAGTGCTTCCCCATGAAGCAGGGGTCAGAGGTATCGTAGTGGAGCAGCTACAGCTGTAGAACGGCCATGAAAGTTAGAAATCTCTGCACGGGAGGACATTTGACCTAAAGGTGAAGGTGAAGGTTGAGATGCCCACATCCCACATCAGAACACCTGGGGTCAGCAAGCCTGATTTTAGCTCTTGACTCCAGACCCAGGGAGGCAGTTGTGCTGGCACAAGGAGTTGAGTCCTTGCCAGCAGGTGGAAGGCCTGGAATTGAGTTCCTGGCTCCTGCCTTCGGCCCAGTGAAGTTGCGGCCCTTGTAGATATTTGGGGGAGTGAACCAGCAGATGGAAGTCTCCCTTTCCCTTTTTCTCTGCCTCTTTGAGTCTCCAGAGATGCTTTGAGCCAAGGCATCTCATGGGAGATGTGGACCAGACCTAATCTGAAACCATGAATTGATCTTTACGTGTGGATACCACACAGAGTCCAGGCAATAGGGGTACAAACAACAGGACTGCTATCTTTCCACCTGGAAACCTCGGGATAGTCTGCAGAAGACCATAAGGGAAAAGCTGTAATCTCTACACTCCCCAGGGACAATCTTGGGCCCCCATTTCTGTGATGCAAGCAGTTCTCAACTGTCTGTACCGATTAGTGGTATCACAATCAATTTTGAGACATGTCACAAGTAGTTTGTTGGTGATAATAAAGTGGCAAGTGTTGCCGCTGATTTCCTTCTATATAAATTAGAATAATGTGTTGAGAGTCCTTGGCTGTAACTGTGAGCTGGCCAAGCAGGATTAGTTGGGCAAAACGAACTTCCTGCAAGGGAGGGGTGCAGCTGCCCTTATTTAGATTCCTAAATCCAGGAATCTCACTCCACTTTCCAAATATGCTTTTTGTTGTTCTTGTTGTTCCAGGCTGGGTTTGTTCCAACTACAGGACTGTCTTTTCCGCAACACAGGAGATTGTGACAAAGAGATGACAAGCCTCCCTTGTCACCCATTAGGCCAGCAGAGCATCTTAAATTTCTGTTGCAAGTTTCAGCTTGAACATATCTACAGAGTAATTCCAACTGGTGTCCGTGGGTCATGAAGCCACAGCCAAACCAATCCACAGGACTGGCCCAGGGGTGTCCTGCCCCTGTTGCCCTCATTCCAGCAGAAATGAATGCTGCCAAGATCAGCCCATGTCACTCAGGCCAGATCTCCAAATCCCTCCTGCAGACATTGCTCTAGTCCCGCCCCCTACCTCTCTCCACCACCCTTCCTGTTCTTGTCTGGAACTTAGACCATCTGTTATCTGAAATTCTCCTTGTATTCCAAATTCCTGCGCTGCAAGTGATTTCAATGTTATTTTCCCAACTTCCCTCAAAGATTCCACATCTCCAGTTCTTCTTCTCAAGGAATGTGGTCTTTCTCTCTCACTCTTGGCCAAGTATCTCTCAGTCTGCAAAAGCACTCCTTGTTCTGTTACTGCCAGCAAATTAATTCATCCTTCCTCCAACTCCCCCAGCCTCTGGAATGGGGTTGTTAGACTGTGTCTATCCCTGTCCCTTCTGACACCCTTCATCCCTTGACCTCTGGTTCATTAAAGGTTTGAGCATCTGGGGCCAGAGTTGTAGCTTAGTGGGTAAAGCCACCAATTGTATTGCCGGCATCCCATATGAGCACCGGTTTGAGTCCCAGCTGCTCCACTTCCCATCCAGCTTTCTGCTGTGGCCTGGGAAGGCAGTGGAAGATGGCCCAAGTGCTTAGGCCCCTGCACCCACATGGGAGACCTGGAAGAATCTGCTGGCTTTGGATATGCACAGCTCCGGCCATTGTGGCCAGCTGGAGAGTGAACCAGTGGATGGAAGACCTCTCACTCTCTCTCTCTCTCTCTCTCTCTCTGCCACTCTTTGTCTCTCTGTGTAACTCTGACTTTCAAATTAATAAATAAATCTTGAAAAAAAGGTTTGAGCATTTTCTCCACTCTAAGTCTCTGTACCCGTGTCTTCCACAGGAGGAAGGATAATTCATCTGACACCCTGTCATCTTCGGTTATATTTGGGCTATTTGGGAGGCCCTGCAAAGGACAAAAGAGAAAGAATGTTCCATTTAACAAAAGTGAGGACCAGTAGGAACTTGGGCAATGCATGATTGTTGTGCAGGTAATGCAAGGGAGGGCGAGTCACAGAAGTGTGGAGAAACCCACGGGGACACATCTGCCCTGATGCCTTGGAAAAACTCTAAGGCATTTTGGTAGTCCCAGGCACAGCACAACTGTAAGATACAACGGGGCCGGCGCCGCGGCTCACTAGGCTAATCCTCCACCTGCGGCGCCAGCACACCGGATACTAGTCCCGGTCCGGGCGTTGGATTCTGTCCCCGTTGCTCCTCTTCCTGTCCAGCTCTCTGCTGTGGCCAGGGAGTGCAGTGGAGGATGGCCCAAGTGCCTGGGTCCTGCACCCTTATGGGAGACCAGGAGAAGCACCTGGCTCCTGCCTTCAGATCAGCATGGTGCGCTGACCACAGTGCGCTGGCCACAGCAGCCATTGGGGGGTGAACCAATGGAAAAAGGAAGACCTTTCTCTCTGTCTGTCTCTCTCACTGTCCACTCTGCCTGTCAAAAAAAAAAATTCAAAAAAAAAAAAAACTGAGAGAAAACAAGCGAAGATTGCAACTTTGGAGGACTTTCCACAGGACATGAAAAGAGTTTTCGTCCTGTGCTTGTTGTGGGTCATAAAGCGCAGTGGAATCCTAAAGGATCCTAAAGCACAAGTGCATGCCTTGTTGGCAACAAGTTTCGATTGCACAAGTCACTTCCTGAATGCTCCCCTTTGTGGTTCCCTGAGTGGAGACTGTATGCTGGCATCTCCCGCCCTTAATACAGCACACACCCAGTTGTTGGCTGTTTAGTGCTCACTGAATGAAATAGTAGTTTTGTGAGTGCCTTAAGATCGAACAGTTCATTGAAATACTTATATTAAAAAAACATGTTCCGGCCGGCGCCACAGCTCAATAGGCTAATCCTCCACCTAGCGGCACCAGCACACTGGGTTCTAGTCCCGGTTGGGGCGATGGATTCTGTCCCAGTTGCCCCTCTTCCAGGCCAGCTCTCTGCTGTGGCCAGGGAGTGCAGTGGAGGATGGCCCAAGTGCTTGGGCCCTGCACCCCATGGGAGACCAGGAGAAGCACCTGGCTCCTGCCATCGGATCAGCGCGGTGCACCGGCCGCATTGGCCATTGGAGGGTGAACCAACGGAAAAAGGAAGACCTTTCTGTCTGTCTCTCTCTCTCTCTCACTGTCCACTCTGCCTGTAAAAAAAAAAAAAAATGTTCCAAGTTACAAATAACGGTTTACAGATAAACTTTCGAAATATGCCCAGGAATAAAGATGCTGCAATTCTGAGCATTTTTTAGCCTGCTCTACAGGACCGTGATCAAGGTGGCTGGTGGAGCAGTTTGTGAATAGGGCTATTGCTTTATGTGGCTTTATGGGCTTATAGCTTGCAAGGTGCTTTTCAGGTACATTATTTTATTAAATCCCCTCCATCGAGTCTGAGAGAGGTGAGAGTTAGGTCTTATTATCCTGACAATGCAGAGCGTCAGGCAGAGATTTTTAAGCCTCTTGGCCAAGGTCATACAATAAAGAAGAGGTAGAACCCGAACTTAAACTCGGATCTGGGGTTCTGAGCCGAGTCTCCTGGCCCTGCCTGTAGATTACAACGAGGACGTCTGACATGGTAGAGACCGCAGGTAACAAGTGAGGCTGTGATACAGTGCAGCTATATAAAAAATCCAAGGTAAAAGCCATCGGTACTAATAAGTGTGTGCGTTGCCTACAAAGCCGGCAACGCTCTGATCCTTTCTCTGCTCATGCTATTGGTCAGACCCTGGCGTTCTGTCTGGTCTGTCTTGGTCTTTCAAGGGAGATGTGCAGAAATGTAAAGGGGGCTCAGCCTGTTCTATCTGATCGGGGAAAGAATATCATGGGGCCTATTATGTTCACCATCTCAACAGAGGTCAGTGACTCACCGGAAATTAGCCCGCTGCAGCAACACAAATATAGGCTAGACCTCAGAAAAAACTGACTGATTGGAGCTCTGAGAGATGAGTGGGTGTTCAAAGCAGGATATGAAACTTCTATCACTACAGGTTTTAAGAATAGGAGAGACTCAGTTCAGAGTCAGCTGCAAAGCCTGGAAGCTGAAGGATGTATAAAATTAGCTCCGCTTCCATCTCACCCAGGGAGAGAGGTGGCAGCGGTGACCTTGTGGCTACCCTGGCCTTATTCCTCTCATTCATCCACCCTCCTATCTTATGTTACTGTGCAGTTTGCCTACGAAAACCTACCTTTCTGTACTCTCGCTAGTTTTTGAATGTGAAATATGGTTTAGCTCCCCATTCCCAAACAGAACCTGCTGTCTAAAGGTATCACCTGTTGGTGACGGGTAGTTGAGAGCAGGCCACAGGAAGCTAGCGCACCATCAGCCTCGGTCTCTGTTTTGGTTCCCCTTCACCATGTTAGTCACATCACATAGGGCTTTTTAATATGGTGTTAGTTTTTTAAAAATTATTTGTTGATTTATGTGAAAGGCAGAGTTACAAAGAGAGAGAGAGGGAGAGACACAGAAATCTTCCATTCCCTGGCCGCAACAAGCCTGAGCTGGGCCAGTTCAAAGCCAAGAGCCAGGAGCTTCCCCTGGGTCTCCCATGTGGGTGCAGGGGCCCAAGGACTTGGGCCATCTTCTGCTGCTTCTTGAGGCCATAGTAGAGAGCTGGATTGGAAGTAGAACAGCTGGGACTTGAACCAGCACCTATATAGCATGCTGGCACCACAGGCGGTGGCTTTACTGGCTACGCCACAGTGCCGGGTCCTAGTTATTATTTTTTTTAATACTTTTCAACAACTGCTTTATTCTGGTCTCTTCCCCACATCCAGGTGATTATATCTGTGCTATTACTCACAACATATACACCCGGCACATCAGAAAGTTCATGGGAAAAAGCAGAATTAAAAGATAAGTTTGTTTTGTAGCAAACAATTTGAAATCTGTGTATAGTTTTTTCATAATACACATTTTCTGTGAACTTGTTGAAGACCTCTCGTATGTGTATGTATGTATGTCTATTTATATTTCTGTGACATATTTCTGTAAGCGTCATTAGACATCATTGCTTAGGTTTGTGGAAGAGATTTTAAAAATGGCAAAACTCTCCGCTTTCCCTGTCCTTGCCCCCGGGGCTGTGTAACTCTGAGGGCCTCCCACTCTGAAACCAGGCTCTACCGCGATTCGCTTTCCTGTACAGAGTGATGTCTGCAAACGGGACCGAGCCCGGGCTTTCGAGGGGTTCAGGGCTTGCTTCCTCCCGCTGTGCTCCTGAACCCCGGGACCACCCTGTGTAGGAGTCCAGGTGGGCCTGCTGATGACTGAGCAGCCACCTGCAGAGACTGACAGAGACGAGCCAGTCCAGTGAAGGTCCCTTTCAGATCAGCCGGCCTCCCGCCGGTCAGACATGGCCTTGCTGCATTCTAGATCACCCAACCCCCACGAATCCGGTCAGCAGAGTCCAGCAGAGATGAATCACGGCAGGGTAGCCTGAATCAGAGTAGCCACGACTGACGCACAGAATCCCCAACACAGGCCTGATTATCTCAAAGCACTCAGCTTTTGGACGGTTTGTTACACAGCCATAGATAACTGTGACAGTCTATAAACCTGGAAGTGGCAGAAAAGGTTCCTAATTGCTTCCATTTTTCCCAGGCTTTAGGAACTGCTTTCATAAATTGGCTGTGTTTCCCATCTGAACTTCGCACTTTCATGAAAATAAATACATGCTTGTGTAAAATCCTTAACAGACATTCATATCCCACCTATCTACAGACAACCCCTCATAGGACTAACCCTGTTTAGATGCTTGAAATAAACAACATACAAAACAGATAAACATGGCTTCCCTCATGTATCCCACATGCTAACAGAAGGAGACAGGTACAAATAAAGAATAAATTAACGAGGTATGATGTTTGCATAGCATTGCCTAGGAGAAAAGATTCCTTTTCTGCAAGGTTCACTTTAGAGATCCTTATAACAAAAGACAGAGTCACAAGACAAAAGTGAGCCGTTTATTTAATGGAACTTTTACATGGCCCATGAGCTTTCAGAATGAAATGGAGAAAGCTGGATTTTTGAGGACTGCTGTCCAGGAGTGCGATAGGAGGATGAGGATTTCAGCTAATGATAACTAACACAAGGGAACTTATCTAGGCTCACCGTTCCGCTTTTCCTCTGTGTCCCTGGGTGACCTGTGTTGGCAGGAGCTCAGCAAGGTTTCAGGACCTGCTTTAGGGGAGCGAGGGCGTGGGAGTTCTTTGCAGCTTTGGTGGTTTCTGGAGTTTGCTCAGTCGCCTTCAGCCTGGCGTTCCCGTGTGCCAAGCTGCCATTCTTTGGCACAGCCTGCTCTGACCCCATGTTAAACACTCATTAGTGCTATGAGAAGAAGATAAAGAGCTAATGGGCTTGAGCTGCAATATCAAGAGATGATAGTTGAGGAAAGACTGCAAAGACCTGTAGTTCTTTGCCTTGAAGACATTTGGGGGACGAACATTCAAGGTGAAGAAAAATTCTCACCCCAGGTTCAAAGCAGTGGAAAAGGTGAGATATAGAAGTGACTGCATTCCGGGACTCCTTGGCGTTAGATGGGTTTTCTGAGAGAAAACAAAGTACAAAGAAGAATGTTCTGGGCTTTGGCCTAAACAACTAAACAGATCACCTTCTCTCAGCTGGGAAGGGTGAACCCAAGTTTAAGTGGGTTAGGGGGAGAAATGCAAGAGCCAGCTCTGGGATTGAAAAGCTTCAAATGCCGATTGGACATCCAAGTGTAGATGCTGGAATGACATTGGGGATGAAATATGGTGTTTGTGAGAGAACTCTGGAGGTAGACAAAGCTTTGAAATTATTAGAGTCATTGCAAATCAGCTGTAACAGTCATATATAAGATCATTAATTCTGACAATGGGGTCCCAAGACGGTTACAGAGAAGGTGAGTAACCAGTGAAGGTAATGGGGAAAGAACTGCCAGTTAAGAGGGAAATCAGGAGACTGTGGCATTCTGGAAACCAGATGAAGACTATGTAACAAGAAATGAGTGAACATTTATATAAAAAGCTATAAACAGGGAAGGGCATAGTGGTGTAGAGGGTTGAGGAGGCTAAGGACTCCTGCATTCTATATTGGAGTTCTGGTTCAAGTTCTGGATTCTCAGATTCTATTCCAGCTTCCTAATGCATCCTGGGAGGCAACAAGTTGATGGTTCAAGTGCTTGGGTTCCTGCTTCCCACGGGGGGGACCCAGATGGAGTTTGGGTCTCCTGGCCTCAGCTTGGCCCAATCCTAACTGCTGCCAGCATTTGAGGAATGGTCAGAGGATAGAAGATTCTCTCTCCCTCTCTCCCTCTCTCCCTCTTTCTGTCTCTCATTCTGCTTTCTGCCTTTCAGGTAGATAGAAACAACAATGCTGTACACAGATCAAAAGCAATGGCTGTAAGAATTAATCATTCATAGAATGTAATAACGTGGATAGCTTCTGGGCATTGAGGAGGCCATTTTCAAAAGAATGACAGAGGTGAAGAGAGAAGGGAGAGAGAAACCTACACAGTGAATATTGATATATCTTAGAGTTTTGTTACAGTAAGATCAGAAAACTGAAGTTGTAGTTATGAAGGGCGGGGCAGGAGAATGTACTCAAAATAATGGAGAGAGAGAGAGAGAGAGAGAGAGAGAGAGAGAGAGAGAGAGAGGAGTGATGGAGGAGACAAAGAGGAATTGCAGAAGTAATGTCCCCGAATACAGGACAGGGAACAAGATCTAGAACATGGGTGCAGTGAGTGGTTAGATGGGGCTAATGAGGAATTTCTAATCAGGTCACGGAAGTTTCCTTCTATTCTATTCTGCTAAGAGCTTGTTTTAATAATAACTGAGCATTAACTTATATCATACTCTTCTCTGTCACCTCTTTAGAGTATCATAGCATTTTCTTCCTTTATTAATGCAGTAAATTGCTAGCTTATCTCATTAAAACTTTGCATATGTGGGATAAATACTGCTTAGTTGGGATGGATTGTTTTCTGTACTATTATTTTTCACATGTTAACAGCATGGTTGGTTATGCGACAAATTAGATTATTTCTTATGGTCATTGTCCAGGTTGGGTAAACATTATATTACAAGCTAAAATTAGCTGAACATTTTTACTTTAAGATCTATCTGTTTTTACATTAAAAATCTATCCTCTGGGAACCAGTGTTGTGGTGCAGCAGCTTACACCACTGCTTGTGATGTCATATCAGAGCGTTGGTTTTGGTCCCAGCTGCTCTGCTTCCAATTCAGCTCCTTGCCAATGCACCTGGGAAAGCAGCAGATGATGGCCCAAGAACCTGGGCTCCTGCCACCCACGTTGGGAACCAAGATGGAGTTTCTGGCTCCTGGCTTTGACCTGGCCCAGAACTTTCTACCTGGGGAGTGAGACAGATGGAAGATCATTCTTTGTTTCTCCCTCTCTGTCAGTCTGTCCTTTAACTAACTAAATAACCAAATAAATCTTTTTTAAACAATCTGCCCTCGAAGACAGTATAAAGAAGAAAGAAACTGGGGTTGGTACCTGATGCAGGAGAGATCCTGCTGAGGATGCCTGCATCCCGTATTGCAGTTCCTGGTTGCAGTTCCAGCTCCTTCTCTGATTTCATCTTCCTGCGAATACACAACCTGAGAGGTAGCAGGTGATGGCTCAAGTACTTGGTCCCTGCCACCAGGTGGGAGATAATTGAGTTCTCAGCTCCTGGCTTCAGTCTAATCCAGCTCTGGCTGTTGGTGGCATTTGGGAACTAAATTAGCAGTGAAAGATTTTCTCTCTCTCTCTTTCTCTCTCTCTCCATCCTTTTGCTTAAAACCTCTTAGGAAAAATATTACTTCCATGTAAGCCAAGAAAGTGATTTTATGACAACCTAAGGGTTAACAAATAGTTGCATTTTTGAAAACTTTATACCACACAGCTAAAAACCACTTGCGACTACAAAACTTTTACTGAAAATTTCTCATTATTTAACATTAAAATGCTACCTTGTGAGTTCTAATTTTTACCAAGACTGACTCAATGTATTTGAGCTGATAATTTTCTATTTCCATTTCCTTTTATCTTTTTTTCTTGAAGTTTCATCACAAGTTTTTTATTCTGTTAATATGATTTACAGAATCAGCTTTTGGTTTTATTGAAAATCTCTATGGATTCATTTATATTTTTTCTGTGTCAAGCATTGTTGTTTTAATTTTTATTATTTCCTTTGTGGTTTATATTTCTTGGTCTAGATTTGTGATTGAATGCATAACTCATTAATGAAAAGCAAACTTCAGATTTTAGATTTTCTTATTTTTAAATTTATGTATTTAAAGCTTTAACATTTAAACGTACAAAATTCCCTCCAACTACTACTTTAGCTGCAACCTAAAATTCGGGCATATTGACTTTCTTCATTATTCATGTCTGATACTCTATAAATCTACTGTAATTTCTTCTTTAATTTTTGAGTGATTTGAAAATATATTTTAAGTTGCTGAATACATAGATGGGTATTGACTTTATATTTTCATTGATAATGGTGTGTTGTGGTCCAGGAACTCAGGATACATTTCTTCTCTCTTCTTTTTTTGTTTAAATTTACAATATGCATATAAACCTTCATGATAATGGTGGTTTGCCATAGTGTGAATGTGGATCTGAAACATTTATTTGCTTCTGTTCTCTGGGTAGGTCTTTTTTTTTAAGATTTATTTTATTTATTTCAAAATCAGAGTTACAGAGAGAGGGAGAGACTGTGACCTTCTATTTGCTGGTTCACTCCACAAATGGTTGCAACAGTTAGGGCTGTCCCAGGCTGAATCCTGGAGCAAGGAGCTTTTTCTATGTCTCCCACACTGGGGACAGGGGCCCATACATGTAGGCCATCTTCTGCTGTGTTTCCCAGGCCATTAGCATGGAGCTGGATAGGAAGTGGAGTAGCTGGGACCTGAACCTGTGTCTATATGGGATGCTGGCATCCCAGGCAGGGGCTTGATGCACTACTCCAATGTCTGTAGGTCTGTAGGTCTTTCTTATCAACGGTCTTTTCTCTAGGCTGGGGCGGGGGTGCCAAGGCAGCAACATGAGACCCACTGAGATGGCAGAATTGTTTAGTGTGGGCTGCATATCCTAGAGCTCTCCTGATGAATCACTCTAGATACAGTCAACAGAATGGATGGCAAAAAAAAATGGAGAATTTTTGGAATTATTGCTTTTGTGCTGGATTTTCCTACTTGGCACAGGACGCAGTGTTTCCCCAGGGATATTCCAGCTGCAATGCCACCATCCCAAATTAGCCCCAGTTCTAGTCTCGGCTGCTTCACTTCCATTCCAGCTTCTGTTATGCCTGGGAAGGAAATGGAAAATGACCCAAGGACTTGGACTCCTGCCCCCCACATGGAGACTTGGATGGAGTTCTAGGCTCATGGCTTTGGTCTGACCCAGTATAAGCTGTTAGAATCATTTGGGGAGTGAACCAATGGGTGGAAAGTTTTCTTTCTCTGTCTTGCCTTCTCTCTCTGTAACTCTGCCTTTCAAATAAATAAATCTTGAAAAAAATAAATGCATCACATTGTTGTACAGTTATCACAACCATCCACTGCCAAAACATTTTTATCATTCCATATGGAAATTTTGTGCTCAATAACTAAGAATTCAACCTTTGCCATCCAATCAGCTCCTGGCAATCACTGTTTTACTCTGTCTTAACGAATTTGACAACTTTAAGTACCTCATATGCATGGAAACATAGTTAGACTTTTTTAATTCAAGTGGCATGATAGCTTTAGGTTTCATCCATGTCATAACATGTTTCAGAATTCTCTTCTTTTGTAAAACTGAATAACATCCCATGATATTTTTATACTTTTCATAC